>NC_142923.1:23065500-23220000 GCF_054131065.1 Drosophila arizonae | reverse complement strand
ATATATATTTATATTTTTATATGTATATGTATTTTTATATTTTTGCTGTGCCAGGCATAATGAAGCTTAGATGGCATGGGATTGCACTGGATGTTGTTGTTACCCAGGCAACGGCTCAGTATGCTTTCCTCTTTCGTTTTCTTCCATTTTTTTTCCTCTTATTTACAGCAACAAGAATTGCATTTTCCGGCGCTCTCATTTCCATTGGGGAAATGGCACTGCCAAAGTATTTTACACGACTGGGATGCTCGTCTGCCTCTCTCATTTCTTTGGTGCATTGAACCTACTTGCATTCATATTTACGTCTGTACATGCGGTTCACTTGCTGTGCGACTTTACTTTTGGCAAAAATATTATAGGTTCAAACTCTAATTCTGCGCGTGTTTGTGTGTGCGTGATTCGAGGCATTTTTGCTTTGTAAAGCATGGTAAACTTTGATGGAAGGCAGAGTAAATCGCCCAAAGAAAAGCAACCTGGATTAAAGACGACTGCCCTTATAAAATAAAGCATTGTAAAATATTGAAATGGAATTAAATAATATTATATTTTATATTTTTGAATCAAGCAGTTTTGCAGCATAAAATCTTCAATTGAATTGAATATTGCATATTTTTAGCTCATATAATACTTTATATATATAAATAAATATATATATAAATATTATATTTAGTGTTTCGCTAAGTTCAATCATTGAATTGAATATCTTCTGGTATATTATATCCACTCATTATTGATTTTTCCTTCTTTTGTGTATACACTTTCTCACATACGAGAATAATTGTGTGCCAATTGCCTAGGTCATTTCGATTAATTCGCTTGTTAATGGCCAACACATAAATAAACAAAACTCGCCCAAAACGTTGCGCATACACATCACAAGTCGCCTTTCATTCGTTCATTGACCATTGACCATGTGGAATACGGAGGACATTAATTTGCTGAGTGGCGGATTTGCTCAGTCAATCTACCGTCGATTCTTTCAGTGTACTGCCTGGCTGCTCTATGGCATTGCGCGTGTTTGTCATTTCCTCAAGCTGCGCTACAATGCAGAGCATATGCGCATGGAGGAGATTCAGTATCATCATATGATCTCGAAAATAGTCGTGACGGTTAAATTTGTATTCGTATTATTGGATCTGCAGAGTTATTTAGTACTCATCCTAGTCTTATGGCTACATATTTTTCGAGTCGAGAACAGCGGCGGACAGAACTATATGATTGGTTTGCTCGTCCAGGGTCTTATCATATCGGACCTACGCCGCATATTTATTTTTTTGCATTCATTCGATGATCGAAAGTTGATCAAGCATATAATCAATGAAATCTTCTATATCACACAAACTATAAAACGCAAGTTCGGCATGATATATCACTTCGAAATGTGTCTATTGTGCGTATACTCTTCCAAACTGTATTTGGTGTACATAATGCTAGATTCCATGTGGTATCATATGACATTTATTTGGATTAACTTCCTATATTGGCTGCTCCTCGAGTACTGTATTCTTGGCTATTTCATCTATCAGTTGATTCTACTCAACTGGTATCGTAATTTTAGCTATTTCTTGCAACGATTTCTCGAGTACAACCGCTATCAGAGTTGCATATCTGCTCACTACCATGGGCGGCTGTTGTGGCTCTTCAAACTGCACTTACGCATCATTAATCTGCATAAGTGCATCCAGGAGAGGGTCGCCTGGTTGCCTGCAGCGATCTACTTGACAATATTCACGAGTATTTTCAATATGACTTTGTTGCTGGAGTGCATTATCTATTCCGACGATGAAATCGAAGACAAAATGTATATCATTGCTGATGGTAGCCTCGGGCCGGCTTTGATACCAATTCTCAACGTGCTCGTCGTTGGCATCTGCACAGATCGCATACGCAGCGAGGAGTCGGCATTGCAGCAACAAATTATACTCGCTAATATTTTGTGTGTCCGCAAGGCCGATCCAAACGATTTTCGCCTAAAGGTTCTGAATAATGAGGTGAGTTACGAAATACGCTTGATGTCAGCATATAATATATTTCCACATGATTACAGCACACTGCTCTGATTGTTCATCAGAAATTGGAGCCATTGCATAATGTGATTATTTTGCATACAATCGGCGATCGGGAATTTGCCTTTGATTACTTCCTGACAGTGATCGTAACTGCTCTCTCCTTTATACAGTACACAGTGTCCACAAATCGTGTTTACAAAGTGTGCGTAACACACAAGTAATGCAAAAAAATAAAATTAAAACATTCATATTTATAAACACAAATATTTTATAACAAAGTTTTTGAAATATCCCAGACGTGCATTAATTCTACATGAATTCTACATTTTTCTTCATATTCCTTCCACTAGCTAAACGCTTAGCAAAAGTCCATGAACAACTTGCTGAGCCCCAAAACTTTTTATAAATTTACACTCAATAACAGCAACCGCTCAATAACATTCAACAGTCACGTGCCGATTCGATATTCAATGTCTTCACAGAATGAAAAATACTAACAACATTTTTGATACATTTTGCTGGTATATTGAAATTTATTTTTATGCAACCAACCCCGAGAGCGAACGTGTGTTGCTCTCAACCTACACACAGCCTACACCCACGCCAGACGATAAAATAATAATCGATTTGACTCTGGTTGGAGTTTTTTACTTTTCCACTCACTCGCTTACTCACTCTTTCGCTCTTTTGGTTTCAAAAAAAAAAAAAAAAAAAAAGCCCACAACTCATCCGAGCCGCCCCCCAAAAGCAGCGACAAGAAGCAAAAAAAAAAAAAAAAGAAAAAAAAGTGGAGCTCTGGCACTTCCTGCTGGGAATCGATTTTTGTACATTTCCCAAACTGCGATGCTACCGAAATTTATGCGAATTTGAATTTGATATGGTTAAACTGTTTGCCTAGGCAGCGTCAGCCATGCAAATGGTTTGATAAGAGAGCAGCAGCGAGGTGTGCATGGGGCCATGGGGGCGTATTGTCGGCTGTCATTGTGCCTAGCTTTGTCGCTTTTTAGTGTAAAATTAATTTGCTATAATTCATCAATGGGCCCAGCCAAAGGATTATTTTGCATAAAAAATTGTGGCACTTGTCGATTTTTGCATAGTCTGCTTTTGGTAACAAGTAGCAGCAGGAGCGGCAGTAGCAGCAGGAGCGGCAGCAGCATCTGTTAGGCAAGCGGTTGGGCTCTGATAATAGCGAAGAGGGAATGGAAGGTGGTCCATTTGGTGTGTGTAACTGACGCACTTTGTGTAATTTATGGCTGCACATTTATTTTATTGAGTTTAATGTGGGCGCAGTTGCTGCCAGCGCCTTTGAAAGGTGAAAGGTTGGGCTGCGTTGCGTTGCGTTGCGTTGGATTGAGTTCGGCTGGTTTGGTGCGCTGTGCAGGCGGCTTGAAGGATGGCAACTGCTGGTCCATTGGCGCTTTGTTATGCCTGACTGAGCGCACTGGCAAAATGTATTACGTTTGAGCAGGGGATGAATGGTATTTGAAGATGCCACAAACACAGTTCATGAAATGAATCAGCGTTTCGCAGTCATTCGATTATTAAATTCCAATAAATTTAGCAGTTGAAAAATTTTGAGAAATTACTTTTCCAATATTATGACTAATTAGTCAATAAACTAATTGAACTAAAAACGTATTGAATAGTCAACAGTGAATTATAGCTATAATTATTTATTTTAAAAATATTTTAAAAGTATTCTTTTGACTTGTTTCAAGTCTGACACGACATTTTATAATCAGAAATGATTTAAAATAGTTGTAATGAAACTATATTGAATATAAATTTAAATAAATTATCAATACTTTATTCAACTATAATCATAACATATATAACATGATAATATTTATTTTTTGTAAGAAAGTCCCTATTTTAACAAATGTTTACATATTTAATCAATTATTTTTAAGCTTGTTGACTAATGAATTTTTGACTAAATCCCTCTACAAAATTCATTAAAAACCTAACTGCCGAATTTATTTCAATACATATTATATGAACTATGTATATATAAACTAACTCAAGGCGACTAGATGAAAAATATTTACCAAATCATTTCCAACATAATCAAAGCCCCATTCCAGTTGCTATAAATCTTGTAGATCTCTGGCAACTAGAAATATACTAAGACTTGGCATTAAATTTTATAATACCAATTAAATGAAATATGTTTTTGTAAGCCGATTTCCAGGACAAATAAGCAAACAAATTAAATCGTTAGCCCCACAAAACTTTTGAGAACAGAACCCAAACATAACGATGCTGCCTCTGATGTTGCCCAAGAACTAATTAAGCATTCAGAAACGTTTTAGCATAAAGTTTAAATTGTCTGTGGACATGAGCGCCCGATGATGCTCGACGCTAGCTACGAAAATCCAATAATAAAGCCAAAGCTACTGTCGACGACGACAACGACAACGGCGCTTGATAGTCATAAATTATAGCAAATTATTAAGCAAGAGTCAAAAAAGTTTTGCACCGCACGCGCCAAAACAACAGTCGGGAGTACATTGCGTATACGTAATGCCGGGCTATGTCGCCTTTTGCTCTGGTGTATGATTTATTTTTATTATTATTGGCGGTGAATTTTAAATCAAAAAGTGCACAAGTGCTGTTGCCCCCAACAACAACAACAAAATGGGGCGAGAGCGATATCCTCATCTCCCCAAACCCAAAATGAATGGAAAAGTAGCAAGGGCAGCAGCAGCAGCAGCAAAAAAGTATGCTACAGTTGTTTGAGTTGCCGTCGGTCGCAGCTGCTTTTGTCATTATTAATAACTGTTAATTATTCACCATTATAACTATGCTTGAGAGCACGTTTCGTGTTTGTACTCCACCAAGCCCACCATCTACTATTATCCCGCATTCTCTCTCTCTCTCTTTCTCTCTATATACTTTGTCGCTCAAGTAAATTCTCTTTTCATTTTGTTTGGCATCATATTTTATGTGCTTCTTAGTTAACGCCTGTTCGTCTCGCCTCATTTTCTTCTCACTCTCACTCTCTGGCTCTCTCTCTCTCTCTCACTCTCTATCTATCTCTATTGGCCATATTTACATATTATTAAAAAGTTTTTCAAGCTCAGACGACAACGACGAAGGCGACGGCGACGGCAGCCATGAAACTTTTCTATTTTGCCTTGGTTAAAGTTATTGAAAATTCATGAATAATTGACATTTATTGCAGTTGGCACAACTGATGGTCGATAATGGACGACCGAGCGCCCACTCTAAACTGGGCGTGCTTTCTGAGATTTTCTCTGTGCGTGCGTGTGTGTGCGAATGAATGTCTCTGTGTCTGTCTGTGTCTCTGTTCATTTATAGACATAAATATTAAAGTAGCTTACGTACTTAATTGTAAATTATGTATTCAATTAGTTATGCCAGGCTGCCCGCACCAACAATACTGGCAAACGCTGTGTAGACGATGCGTGTGCTCTACTGTAGATAACTAGTTTAGGAATATTCAATCAAATTTTCTATTTACTCTGCATATGCAAGGCCTGAAATTGTCAAATATTCATATTGAATTAAATTAATTCATTGAACTGTTGCTTGAATTTTCTGCTGCTTTAAACATGCCATAGCTAATTATACGTTCTTTATTTCATATAAATTTTTGTAATTTTAGATATATTTATAAAAAAAAAATAATAGATATAGATATATATTTTATTTTTTAAATATTTATACATATTTGTATATATTTTAAAATTTTTTATTTCTATGTCTTTTGCTTCCATTGGGCATTCCAATGAAAAGATGAAATAAGTCAAGATATTTAGCTTTGTAAAAAATCAATTTGAAAACTTCGGTTTGACGAGCAGCCAGAGGTTAGAGTTCTGCTTTTGTAGTTGATACCATTGCAATTTTTGATTAAAAGTGGCCCGCAGCACGTTTACATCATGAAAATCTGCCAAGCATTATGAAAATGTGAGCGAACCATGCGGACCCAACTAACCCACTCACTGGCTGCCTAAATATATTTTGCCATAAAATAACACCAGAGGGCGCTGTCAGTAACATAAGCTCAGCATTTCCGTTTTTGTTTTAGTTACAACTAAACTGCATGTATATATATATGTATATATATATGTATATATTATGTATGTATGTGCATGTATGCACTTGGGTTTCTCTCGTATGCATACGGTAGCATATATTTCAAAACATTTATGTGGGAGTATGTAAACCGCATATGCTGATGGTTTTGAGAGACGGCGCTACGCATTTTCAGGCATTTGCATTCAAATGCATTTAATTAAATCAACTAGAACCAACAGGAAAATGCAGTAGCAGCGGCAACAGCAGCAGCACCGAACTCACCTCAGCCTTGCGCAGCAAATGACCTTCCCTTGCATAGATACGCACACCCCAGGCGCTCAATATGAGCCTCATAACATTTAAACTAAAATTTATTTTGTGCAAATTTTGCCAGGTTCGTTAGTTTTAATTGTGTTTAGTTTTCATTTTGCAGTTGTCAGTTGAGTCACAGTGGCACAGCACAAAAATTATTGCAGTGAAATCTGAACTGAAACCTGACGAATTAAACAATGAGGAAAATGACACAGATATTGTTAGCAGTACTAAATTCTTCAATAATCAAACGACAATATTGAGTTATAATATATTTTATTGCATTAAATATTAGGATTATTTTGGATAATTATATTACATATTAATTTATAAAAATTTCAAAGAAATTCTATTCATTTTATCTTTTTCCAAAATAATTTGCTTTATGTAAAACGAGAAAATATTTATGATTTTTATTTCGTTTTATTAAAAATATTATTATTTCCAGTTTTGATAATTGTATGGAAATTACATATACGCAAATAAATAATTAAATTAGATTTCATTTCCCTAAAAACGTTGGGCATGACTTTGTTTAAGTTTATAAAAACAATTTCACTGCAATTGCAATTAACTAAAAATGTTATGGTTTTCACATTAAATAAACAAAGAACAAATTCCCTTAAAATAATAAATATTATTTAAGAAGAACTCAATCGGACTGTTAAAATTTCTGTAATAGTAAGAAAATCATAATATATATTTATAAATTGATGATATTCCATGTCCACCAAAAATAATCTGTCACGTACCTTTGTTTAGGTTGACAGCAATGTAACCATGCTTACAATTAAGTGAACTGAAAATGTTATATTTTTAGCCGACTGTTGATGCGTTTTCTGCCAATTTGACAGTTTTGGGCTTGTGGTTTTAAAAAACAAGCGAAGCCATTAAATAATACACAAACGAAGCAAAAGCCAGATCGAGAATGCTGCCGACCTGTCTGCCAGGCAGCCTGCCTATTAGCCTGACTGCCTGGCTGGCAGGTTGGCAGGCCCGAGGCCAATCCCACTGTCAATTAGCGATTGGCTGTAACAGCGTACCCCCATCAAGCTGTCAAAAAGTTAAATGTGAAAAACTCATTCGTATCATTTATATTATTATCGCTAATTGAAGACAAGGCCGTAGGTAATACCCAATGGCTTCAGCTCACAGACTCTCCTCCGACAGCTCCCAATTGAAATCAAATCGGGAGGGCCTGTAATGAACCAATGATAACGGAGCCTAGAAAAAAGGTTTTAGACGGCATCCAACATTGTATTCATGTTTGTTAACACTCGAATGCATTTCGTCGTTTCTGTTTCAGTTGCCTTACGAAAAACTTCACAGTGGCTTCTAACCCAAATGGGATAAAGTTTTGAATTTCTTTCATTATTTTCGTTTTTTTTATATTATGTTGTTTTCAAAAGAAAATTCTGCACGACTACACTGATTTATTTAGGTCGAGAACAGAGCAGACACAACTAACTTATTTAAATCAGCTGCAAAATAATCTAAAGGGGTTAACTTGAAAAGTTGTCAGAAATAAGTGAATTAAGTGTATTTTTTGTTTGAGTCAATTTTTAGTGATACTTTTTTTCAAAAGATTTTTCAATTGACTTAAAAAACATTTCATTTAAATATTGTGGGCATTTCCAAAATGAGTTCCCGAACTCCCAAAGCACTCCTCGTTTTTTGTTACATCATAATTATCAGCATATATGCGCCAACATTTTAGGGGCTTATTTAATTAATTGAAATGCCGTCTTTTGCCAGACTTCGCCTACGACTAAACTCTCAATCACTTTGCTCATCCATTTGCCCCTGCCGGCGCGAGCGTCCATTAGTGGAAAACAGCGAGGCATAATTGTGCCAACATTTAGCATCATTATTTTTGCGCATTATCTTTGATCTTAATAGTTCGCTTTGACAACGTTTTTACTTCTTTGGGTTGGGGCTAGCCCGCAAAGCATTTAATGTGATTAATTAATTTAAAGTCCCAAGGGACCAGTTACAAAGACATCATCTGCTCTCCAAATGTTTACTAAAAAAAAAAAAAAAAGGAAAGAGGAGGAGACGAAAAAGATTCCCAATTCCTCTAATTGCCTTCAATCAAACAAGAATGTTTAGTAAGAAGAGCGTTGACAGTGACACTTAAAAAATGAACAACAACAACACACAATAATAAAAAACAAAAGAAACTAACGATATTTTAATGTTGCCCCTACCGCAAGGTGCTTTTGAAAAATGAATGTGAAATTAAGGGCCTACTACCCTTTGATAAGTGCCATCCAGGTGAGCACTCGCTCGTCATTTTCACATTTTTGATGGACAGGACGATGCCGCACAGGTACAGTACAGCCCGGACAACAAAAGGCTCTTCTGTACGGGACCATTTATCAACACTCTACGGCGCCATTTTAACTTAATAAACAATAATCAGGCTGTAATTATATGATGGTAATGGCATAATGAGAGCCCAGACAATACGTCAACGTCCTTGTTTGGCTTGATAATTGAAAATGTTTGTAATTTTCGCCTGGCTTTCCTTTCCTTCTTGCTGTTATCTTGTGCTTTCCCCCAAACTTTGCACTTTTATCTGTTGCAAAACTTTTGTTGGCCTTTTTTCTCCATTTGCCTTCACTTATTTTTTTTTCTTCCTTTTTGTTTTGTTGCTTTTATTATTGTTGTTGGTTACTGCTGCCACAAAAGTTTTGCGACAGTTTAGGGATTAGCGGTCCCGAAGTAGGCAACGCCAAAAAAAAAAAAAACAAAAAAAAAAAAAAAAAAACAAAAAAAAGAAACAGAAAAATGAAAGAAAAGTTTCAGGTCATGTACAAATTTAAGTGCTAAAAAATTTGCTGGATTATGTGGTAGTTGATGAAGTTGTTGCGCGGGGAATTAAATGTCAAATGTTTGATCTGAGCTCGACGCATTGTTGCTCCAGTAATTCACTAATAGATTTCTCTGCCAAATATTGGATTTTGATGATGATCTACTCCTCCCTAATCTCGCCAACTTCCACACGTGGGCCAGGCAAACAAAACTTTTGATTATTACTGGCAGCCCACGCGCATAAAACTTAAGACAAACACAGCTGACGTTTTTTGTGAGAGAGAGAGAGAGAGAGAGAAATAAAGATAGTCAGTGTGGGTTGGCTTGGAGGCTCTGCGGCCTATCAAGATAAATATTAGGTACATTTTACGCCCGCTTATTATTTTTAGCCGAGGCAAAGTTGAACTTTTAGCGCGAGCGAATACCGAAACTAACTAAGGAAGCAAGTAGCAACAAAATTCTGCAGAAATTGGGGAAAAGGTAACACACAAAGTAATCTCTATCGTTATTATATTGTATTCGAATGATGACATACTCTTCAAAGACTGAAGAGTTGGTAAAGAAAAATATGAATTATTGACTTATTCTTTATTATTTATTATCATTCCACGTTTGATCTACATTGTTTAGTGTTTAATTTGTAATGGAATTCGGGTGGTCTATATATGTATAGAGGCCGACGCGTGCTATATATTCTGCTACTACACTGCTTGCCATAGATTCAGAGATAACGGGCGGGATCTCCTGGTCCCTTAGCTCATTCGGGAGTGTGGGGGGGTTCTTTGTTATCTCTCAAATCTCCCAAACACAAATTTTAAATTGTTAAGATCCCTAAAGATGGTCCACAGGACCGAAGTGAAGGGGAAGGGGGGAAGACGAACACAGAGGTTGTACCTATACCAGAAAAAAAATATGAAGAGGCGAGGCCTTAGGTGACGATTGGCACCCGCTTCTCCACCCAACCCTACCATGGTTTTTAATTTAAAAATTTGTAAAAAAACCCCCATTAAAAAAAATTCAGACGACTTCCTACCCCATTATATAACCAAACTTACTGGACTTTTAGAATCGCATGATTCCTTCTCAATAACTAACGTAACTTGTAGATATCATTTTTTTGTCCAAATTTATTGTTGAGTACGCAGACTCAAAAAAAACAAAGTTCTTATAACTAATAATCAAAACTTATATATAAAATTTTCATTGCTACAGTTATTTTTCCATTTCAATAAAAATTTTTACTTCTCTTACAACTATACGATTACTATTTTTCTGCTGGTTTTATTTTTCTAAAACATTATTCTTTTATCTTCTTTTCTCTTTGTCTAATACGTATTGATTCATTCTATTTTTGATTTAAAAAAAATTTCTATATATACATTTGTTTATAAAATTTTGTTGTGGTTAAATTTTATTAAAAAAAATTTTTAATTGTTTATTTATTTATATATATGTATTTTTATTTTTTTTTATTATTATTATTATTTTTTTTTTATTATTAATTTTTTTCTAGCATTATTAATTTTATTGATTATAGTACTACTTATTATTTATTTATTTAATTTAATTTTATTTAAATTTTTTTTTCAGTGTAATTAAAATTTTTTTTTCTTTTCATTCATGTTTATATTTGCTGCATCAAAAAAAAACAAATCAATTCACAGAAATAGTATAATAATATATAAAAAATAGAAAAACATAAGAAATCCAAATCTTTATTCATTGTTGTATTAATTTTAATTTTTTTTTTTTTTTTTTTTTTTTTTTTTTTATTCAAATTTTTCCATATTTTTCTTTTTATTTAAATAAATTTAAACTTTTTCTTTATTCATTTTTTTTTTTTTTTTTTTGCAAATTATTGGGGACAAGGGCACATTGGGGTTAATCACTTACAGTTTTTTTTTTATTACTCCCGCGACGAAAGGCCTTTCTGCGTGGTCAGCTGTTAAGTGTAGAAATGGGGTATATTGGCGGGAGGGAGGAACAACATGATCTTTAACTTTTTTATCTTTTTTTTTTTTTTTTTTTTTTTTTTTTTTTGGTTTAACACATAATTGATTTTTTTTCTAGCTTTATTTTTGTTAGTTATTTTTTTTTGAATTTTTTTTTTCTTACTTCAAGTTTTTATTATAGGGTATTAATTGTGTGTGGATTCATTTTTTTCTTTTGATGCTGTACTTTGCTTTATGTTTCTTAGTTATTCATTTTCACTTATTTATTCAAATACATATATTTATTGGTATATATTTATTTATTGATATATATATATATTTATTGCTTTCGTTTTGTGTGCTAATTGTATATATAGTAATTATAGATTTTATGATTGAGCTTGTAAACCACTAGTTTTTCTGATTTCTTTACATCTCTCTCGACAAAAAAAAATTTTACTTAGCACTTGCCGTCGGCAATTTAAATGTCTTGCACAAATTCTTTTCTTTCGCAGTTTTTTTTTTCTTTCACATGCAAATACGACTTTATTTCCAAATTTCTATTTCATTAGTTATTTTTTTTCACGTGTTCAGAAATGCATATGGTTTTTTTTTTTTGTTCACGCACTAAAGTTTCTTTATTTTGTTGGTTTTTTTTCGTTTTTTTTTTCCTGATGCAGCCCTTCCTCTCCCCCGTCGCTTCGGCGTTATGCTGCTCTGCCGGCTTTTTGTACCCTAACTTCCGCTTCAAGGTGACCCTTGCTGGCGCGAAGTTAGGGTATCTAATAAAGGAAAAAAAATGGACAAAAGTCCACTGAAAAAATGGAAAATCTTTTTTTAATTACATGATTTTTTTGTTTTCCTGAACACTTTTTTTTTCACGTACCTGATCTCTATATATATGTATATATATAAATAAATGTATATATGTTTTACATATATTTTGAGACGGGCAGCTGCGCGCTGCAAATTCAATGCAATTCAATGCCAAAAAAAATCAAACGCGATCGCTTTCACTTTTTTAATTATTGACTTCGGGAGTTTTTATTTTGTCAAAAATTCTTTTTATTATTTGGTTTAGTTAAATTAATTATTTTTTTTTTTACTTTAAATTTTAAGCACAACCAAACTGACTTGATGATCTCGTGATGCCGGAAAAGAACTATTTGACCCATGTGGCTCTTTTTATAGTCCCCCATTCCAGTCTCCTCTCTTCCTCTTCTTGGAAAGTGAGACGCGAAGATAGGTGCAATTCGCCCGCTGAGTCCCAAAGCTTTGAGAGTTTCTCTCAAAAGCTCGCTCTCGAGGCTCGCTTTTGGGCCGCTCAGCGGTCATTGCAGTGCAGGCGACACATTTGTCGCGAATGATATGCACTGCAATTATTTAGGTACAATAACTCTGCTACGACCATTACATACACGATAATCTGACACGATAGTTGGAAGATTAGCGGGAATCAGATACGAATATCTTTCGCATGATACGTTCCCACTTCTATGCCTTGTAAATTTTCCAAAATATAGAAGCTATTGCCAAGCCTCTTTTTAATTCGGCATTTAACAAATTGCGGTGCTAACTTCGCATTAAAATTTTGTGAAAATTTACTGAGACTAAAGTTTCTTCTGAAAACCTCCTGACCCTCCTTAAAGGACACTGGTTTGGACCTTAGATTGTACTGTGCGGCATTGCGCTCATATGCAGTACGAATGTTCTTTTGCAGATCTTTTCGCAACAAAGCGAGTTTGTCAGTTCTTTGAACAGACAGATGCGGTTCTTCTAAAAGCGACAAATTTTTCAAGAGACGATAATCGGCTCCATGAGTAATCATTTCTAATCCGAAGAGAGCTTTGTAAGGCGAACAACCTAATGATTGATGAAGTGACGACCTTAATGCGCATGAAATAGCTGTTATGTTTTTATCCCATTCTGTCTGATCTTCTTTTGGATATGCTCTAACTGCAGATAGAATTGAGCGGTTGACACGTTCAGCCGCATTACTCTGTGGTGAGTATAGAGCGGTATACACATGTCTCACTCCCAATTCTGTCAGAAATGCATTGAAGTCATTAGCACGAAATTGTTTACCATTATCACTCACTAAGACTTCTGGAACTCCATAACAGTGAAATATATTCTTCAGCAAAAATTCCTGAATGACAGATGAAGTAAACTTCTTCAAAGGACACAGCCAATGAAATTTGCTAAAATGGTCTAGAACAATCAACAAGCCTATATTACCACTTTTAGTTCTGGGATATGGTCCTAGAATATCAACATAAAGTCTTTGAAATGGTCTGCATGTGGGAGACTGTAAACCCATTGGTGGTCTGAGAATTTGATTTGGAGATTTAGTTTCCTTGCAGGTGTCGCAACTACGTATGTAAGCACGCACATCGTTAGCTAATCCTGGCCAAAACAAATTTCTCCGTAGTTTTTCTATTGTTTTCTGCATCCCACAGTGTGATGAAATCGCACTGTCATGAGCTTGTTTAAGCACATCTGTTCTAAGTCGTTCGGGAACCCATAACTTCCACAAACTCTCATTCTGGTCTTCTACACATTTAGAATGTTCTGTTCGAATGTAAATAAACTGGCTAGATATCTTAATGTCTGGGAATTTGGATTTCTCAAGAGTAAATTTCTTCTTGAGCTCTTGATACTCAGAGTCAAAGAAAGCATCTGAGTCCAAGTCGACAATCGGGCCAATTTCTAACGCTGCAACTTCTTCTTCACACATCCTTGAAAGGACATCCGGAACTATGTGATCTTTGCCTTTTCTATGAGAAATAGTAAATTTATATGGCTGCAAGCGGAAAATCCATCGGGCAAGTCTACCGGATGCATTTTGTTGACGCATCAGCCACATCAAACTTGAGTGGTCTGTAACTACCTCAAATTCCTGCATTTCTAAATAACACCTGAATTTCTCTATAGCTAAAACTACGGCTAAACATTCTCGTTCCGTTACACTATAGTTTCGCTGTGCTCGGCTCAGTTTCTTTGACATAAACGCAATCGGCATTTCGTCATTTTCTGCGGATAATTGAACTAGCACGGCTCCAATTCCATAATTACTGGCATCGCAGTGCAGAAAGAACTTTTTCTCAAAATCGGGATTCTGTAAAACTGGCGCTGTAGTAAGAATCAGCTTTAATCTGTCCATAGCCTCTTGTGCTTCTACGGGCCATAAAAACTTCTTTTTCTTTGAGAGTGTGTCAGTTATAGGGCATGTGAGTTCGGCGTAATTTTTTATAAATCTTCGATACCACCCACAAATACCTAGGAATCCTCGAACCTGTTTAAGGTTCTTTGGTGATGGCCAATTTTTAATACAATCAATCTTCGAAGGATCTGTGCAGATACCACCACTGCCTATGATATGTCCTAAATAATTTACGCTTTTAACGCAAAACTGACTTTTCTCAATATTCAATGTTAAATTTGCTTTGCGAAATTGTTCGGCAAGGCGTACTAGCACTGCTAAATGGGCTGAAAAACTCTCTGAAACTACACATACATCATCTAAATAACCGAATACACAATAGCGTAGATCTGGGGGTATTAATTCATCCATAAGACGACACATGGTTGCTGGAGCGTTACACAAGCCAAAAGGCATTACCTTGAATTGGTAGAGAGGTCGGCCAGGTATGGTAAATGCAGTTAATGGCCTTGCCTCTTTGGTCAATTCAATCTGCCAGAAAGCATCTTTTAGATCAAGCTTGGTGATATAATTTGCTTTTGGCATACGCGAAAATATACCTTCTATCGCTGGTAAAGGATAAGCATCCTTTTTGGTTGCTTCATTTAGCTTACGCGCATCTAAGCATAGCCGAATTTTATTCGGTTTCACTACCAATCGCATGGGAGAACTCCAGGCGCTAATCGATGGTTCTATAACATCAAGGGCTAACATTCGGTCGATTTCTTTATACAATAGCGTTTCAACTGCCGGACTGACTGGATAAAAACGCTGTTTAACTGGTCGTGCATCACCAATATCAATATGATGTTGAATCAAATGCGTACGGCCTAGTTTTTCTTGACAATTAGGGAAAAGAGATTTTACGACTTCTAATTGTCGCAATTCTAAATCAGTTAATGGGAATGAATTATCTACTAAATCTGTGCTAGCTGTGGAATTTTTATCAAACTCCTCCGAAGTTGACTGCATAGCGCTAATTACGTGAGGAGCTAGAGAGAATTCTTTCCAAAAATCTATACCCAAAATTAATCTTTGCTTAATTGATGGAATAATATATAATCGAAGAGTCTTCGTAGTTCCTTTGTAATTAATTGGGGCGTTCAGTACACCAACCACGCTATGAGCTTTCCCATCTGCCGTCTGCACTTGGGATGTAAGTGACTTAAACTCCGAATAGTTAGAGAAGTTTTCTAAAGCTAGCGAGGCTCCAATACAGCTAACATTAGCGCCTGTGTCTAATAGACCCAGCTCAGTAAACTGAAAAAAATTAACGCTGGCATAACAACGCGAATCATTTTTATCATTAATTATTGCTGAAATTAGAAACTTTCTATATTTTCTTAGCTTTTTATAGTAAGCTTTGCAACGCAAAGCACTCCTAGTTTTTAAAGGACTTTTTTCATTAAATATCCTATGTTTTACTTCTAGATAGTTTTTGAGGCGTTCATGATAAGGTAACATGTGCAGGGGCTTGATATTTTTATTTTGAACAGACTTTAAATTGGATTCGGGCGAAGGAGCTTCAGGGATGACAGCGTTGATCGCCTCTTCTGATCTCAATTGGTCTTTACAGGGGGCATCCTGTTGTTGTTGGACGCACCCTTCTGTCGGTTTTCCGACGAGCGTTGGATACAAGTTTTACATTGTGGCTTATACACATTAAGTGCACCACACCCGTAACAAAACACGCGACGCTCCGCTAAACAATTTTCCCACACATGTCCTGGTGTATCGCAGTTCCAGCAGCGTATATTTGACTGTTGGACAGCAGCGATTTCAGTTTCTATGCCCTCAATCTGCCCGTTGTCGTCATCGAGCTCAGCAACTGAATAAATTGGTCGCCTCTGAAAGGGCTGCTTGAGACGAGAACTACTTTCCCTTTGGCTACTAGTTTCAGCAACTAAATTTTCGTGCATCTGGACCAATTTTCGAAGCTGACCTACGGAATGCACCGGCTGATATAACAGCTGGTGACGCGCTTCGGGAAGAAGATTGTTTTTAAGGATTTCAATCAGTTCTTCTTCGTCGATTCGAACTGAAGATTTGTCGATAAGCGACACAATCCCCTCATAAAAATTTGTGAAAGATTCACCTACTTTTTGTTTTCGAGAGCGTATTAGCTCTTTACTTGCAAATTCGGATCGATAATCCGTGTACTGCTGACGTAGCGCAAAACAAAAATCTGCCCAAATGATACGTTCCACCTTCTTATGGTATCTCCAGTACCAGTTTCTTGCCCTTCCGGCGAAAAGTATATGCATATGCTTGCACAAAGCCTCCAGATCCCCATCTAACGTGTCCTCAGCTAATACTTTTACCCTGTACATAAATTCGTCTACACCTAAGCCCTCCTCAGTACCATCAAACTGAATGTTCCATTTTTGTATAATTTGGGCGACTTTACTCGGATGGACTGATGTCTGACTTGACGATGACATTTGGACAGACGGACGCGGTAAAGCATTAGGCGGAGACCGATTGCTTAAATTCAAAGAAGACATTAATCGAGTTACGGTTTGCTCGATCATATTTTGAATTGTAGAATAATCAACTGGGGCGTGATCTTCGCGCCGATTGGTACCTGTACGATAAGGACGACCTCGTCTTCTAGTGTTCATTCCACGTGAAGGAGGATGTTCATTCTGGTTGGTGCCAATACTATTGTCTAACTCAACTAACGGCTCTTCACTCACCTCCAACGCACGCTGATCTGCTGTGACTCTCTGGTTATCTACTTCTTTTAATGCTTTGGCCAAGTTTCGAGTCACTGCCCGAGAACTTGGACCTGGGACTGACGGATCTGCTTGCTTCGATTGAGGCGAACAATTTCCGATAACTACCTTCAAATCTTGTATATTTATCACCGCTGCACAATTAGGACAAGTGTTGCGATCATTCAACCACTCTTCCAGGCAACGCCTATGATAAATATGTTTACAATTCGTGATATAGCAAGACTGTGTATTTGTCAAAATCTGACCACAGATGTCGCAATTCTTCGTAGCATCATCCGAAGATGCGGAATTACGTTGCGGACTACGAGCAAGAGGCATAGTGGCTTCAATTATTATCTTAAAACGGTTCTACAAACAGAAATCCTAAATTTTTTGTAACAAAAGAAAGTTTGATAATACAAAGCTAATAATGAATTGTTTTGGTTAATATAAATGGGGAGGAAGTCAATTCCATATTTTTTTAAGTTCTGGTATGAGCACATAGGGAATACAGACTGGGCTATTGCATCTAACATCCGATGTCAAATTGGCGAAGCAATATTCATCAATAAAGTAATGTACTAATTACAACATTAATGTACTACATCTACCAACTTTTATTATCGGGAATGAAAACCCGATTATAAATTTATTGTCATATTATCTTCAAAATTATAGGGTATCCATCATCGGCAGGGTATCCAATCTTAGCTAAATACACAAGCTCCAGAAGCGGACCTATATTCTTGAAGTCACATGTACTTCAATAAAGATATAAAAGGTTATCGAAAACAAACGAGCTATTGTGAAAACTGATCTTAATTCCGATTGTTTTGTTTGTGTTTAAAGGAGTGGGCTTGTAAAGAAAATGCGTTGTCGGCAATGCATCCGCTCTCAGACAAATGCTAGAGTTCCAATACAACTACATTTAATTTACCACTCTATAAACGAACTATCTAACTAACTATCGTTAGCGTATCGGATATTCACAAATATAAAATGCGGCTACTAACTTCATTTAAAAGTAAACTCGAGTCTAGTATGCCTCATTTTGGAGTCGGTACACTGAAAGCATATAATCTTTAAAGACTACTACGCTCACTACCTCATAAGATCGCATAATATCGCTAAAGATCAACGCTCCTCAGTGCCCCACGTTGGGCGCCATAAAATTTGTAATGGAATTCGGGTGGTCTATATATGTATAGAGGCCGACGCGTGCTATATATTCTGCTACTACACTGCTTGCCATAGATTCAGAGATAACGGGCGGGATCTCCTGGTCCCTTAGCTCATTCGGGAGTGTGGGGGGGTTCTTTGTTATCTCTCAAATCTCCCAAACACAAATTTTAAATTGTTAAGATCCCTAAAGATGGTCCACAGGACCGAAGTGAAGGGGAAGGGGGGAAGACGAACACAGAGGTTGTACCTATACCAGAAAAAAAATATGAAGAGGCGAGGCCTTAGGTGACGATTGGCACCCGCTTCTCCACCCAACCCTACCATGGTTTTTAATTTAAAAATTTGTAAAAAAACCCCCATTAAAAAAAATTCAGACGACTTCCTACCCCATTATATAACCAAACTTACTGGACTTTTAGAATCGCATGATTCCTTCTCAATAACTAACGTAACTTGTAGATATCATTTTTTTGTCCAAATTTATTGTTGAGTACGCAGACTCAAAAAAAACAAAGTTCTTATAACTAATAATCAAAACTTATATATAAAATTTTCATTGCTACAGTTATTTTTCCATTTCAATAAAAATTTTTACTTCTCTTACAACTATACGATTACTATTTTTCTGCTGGTTTTATTTTTCTAAAACATTATTCTTTTATCTTCTTTTCTCTTTGTCTAATACGTATTGATTCATTCTATTTTTGATTTAAAAAAAATTTCTATATATACATTTGTTTATAAAATTTTGTTGTGGTTAAATTTTATTAAAAAAAATTTTTAATTGTTTATTTATTTATATATATGTATTTTTATTTTTTTTTATTATTATTATTATTTTTTTTTTATTATTAATTTTTTTCTAGCATTATTAATTTTATTGATTATAGTACTACTTATTATTTATTTATTTAATTTAATTTTATTTAAATTTTTTTTTCAGTGTAATTAAAATTTTTTTTTCTTTTCATTCATGTTTATATTTGCTGCATCAAAAAAAAACAAATCAATTCACAGAAATAGTATAATAATATATAAAAAATAGAAAAACATAAGAAATCCAAATCTTTATTCATTGTTGTATTAATTTTAATTTTTTTTTTTTTTTTTTTTTTTTTTTTTTATTCAAATTTTTCCATATTTTTCTTTTTATTTAAATAAATTTAAACTTTTTCTTTATTCATTTTTTTTTTTTTTTTTTTGCAAATTATTGGGGACAAGGGCACATTGGGGTTAATCACTTACAGTTTTTTTTTTATTACTCCCGCGACGAAAGGCCTTTCTGCGTGGTCAGCTGTTAAGTGTAGAAATGGGGTATATTGGCGGGAGGGAGGAACAACATGATCTTTAACTTTTTTATCTTTTTTTTTTTTTTTTTTTTTTTTTTTTTTTGGTTTAACACATAATTGATTTTTTTTCTAGCTTTATTTTTGTTAGTTATTTTTTTTTGAATTTTTTTTTTCTTACTTCAAGTTTTTATTATAGGGTATTAATTGTGTGTGGATTCATTTTTTTCTTTTGATGCTGTACTTTGCTTTATGTTTCTTAGTTATTCATTTTCACTTATTTATTCAAATACATATATTTATTGGTATATATTTATTTATTGATATATATATATATTTATTGCTTTCGTTTTGTGTGCTAATTGTATATATAGTAATTATAGATTTTATGATTGAGCTTGTAAACCACTAGTTTTTCTGATTTCTTTACATCTCTCTCGACAAAAAAAATTTTACTTAGCACTTGCCGTCGGCAATTTAAATGTCTTGCACAAATTCTTTTCTTTCGCAGTTTTTTTTTTCTTTCACATGCAAATACGACTTTATTTCCAAATTTCTATTTCATTAGTTATTTTTTTTCACGTGTTCAGAAATGCATATGGTTTTTTTTTTTTGTTCACGCACTAAAGTTTCTTTATTTTGTTGGTTTTTTTTCGTTTTTTTTTTCCTGATGCAGCCCTTCCTCTCCCCCGTCGCTTCGGCGTTATGCTGCTCTGCCGGCTTTTTGTACCCTAACTTCCGCTTCAAGGTGACCCTTGCTGGCGCGAAGTTAGGGTATCTAATAAAGGAAAAAAAATGGACAAAAGTCCACTGAAAAAAATGGAAAATCTTTTTTTAATTACATGATTTTTTTGTTTTCCTGAACACTTTTTTTTTCACGTACCTGATCTCTATATATATGTATATATATAAATAAATGTATATATGTTTTACATATATTTTGAGACGGGCAGCTGCGCGCTGCAAATTCAATGCAATTCAATGCCAAAAAAAATCAAACGCGATCGCTTTCACTTTTTTAATTATTGACTTCGGGAGTTTTTATTTTGTCAAAAATTCTTTTTATTATTTGGTTTAGTTAAATTAATTATTTTTTTTTTTACTTTAAATTTTAAGCACAACCAAACTGACTTGATGATCTCGTGATGCCGGAAAAGAACTATTTGACCCATGTGGCTCTTTTTATAGTCCCCCATTCCAGTCTCCTCTCTTCCTCTTCTTGGAAAGTGAGACGCGAAGATAGGTGCAATTCGCCCGCTGAGTCCCAAAGCTTTGAGAGTTTCTCTCAAAAGCTCGCTCTCGAGGCTCGCTTTTGGGCCGCTCAGCGGTCATTGCAGTGCAGGCGACACATTTGTCGCGAATGATATGCACTGCAATTATTTAGGTACAATAACTCTGCTACGACCATTACAAATTTAATTTAATTTAGTTTGTAGTAAATTTTCTAGGGGTTTGCTATATCTTTGTCTTTTTTTTTTTCACTAAATAATGATGTTTATGCATATGCCATATGTCAAGTATGTAAATAAATATCTTAGCAGAAAAGGCCTATGTATTAGCCTAAACTCTTAAATTAATGTAAAATACCATTCACATTCACAATCTAAGCTTTAGTCATTCAACATTTCTAACACAAAGTTGTATCATATAAAACTTAAGTAAAATCACAGTTTTGCCCACAAATTTCTATTCAAGTTATAATAACCGAGCAGGGAACTAGATACTGGGTATTTGGCTGGAAATTGAAGTCCCAGCGCAGCTGATGTAAAAATAATTTTCGGTACACGCCAGACATAAGCCCGAAGCTGTTGCTTTGCCAACGACTTCGTAGTTTACTTCAAGTGCGGCGGGGCCAATGAAGATATTATAGAGATATTATTATTTTGCGGCCACGAGGTGGGATGGTGGGGCTATGGAACTTTTCACTAAGATGCTCGCTTGTACTTGTTTGCGCTTGGGCTGGCCGCTTGCGCAATTTAACTAAAAGCTCAATCAATCATCTCACATAGACACGGCGCCTCCATGGCAATGCTTAATTTCTGCTTTAGTTCCCTCGACCTCTTTCTCGCTCTCTCCCTCACTATCTGTCTTTCGCACAGCTGACGCTGCCTTTGTCAATGTTGTCATAGAGTTTCGCTTGGACCAAGGACCGCTGCGCCTGA
Source organism: Drosophila arizonae (assembly GCF_054131065.1). NCBI lineage: Eukaryota > Metazoa > Arthropoda > Insecta > Diptera > Drosophilidae > Drosophila > Drosophila arizonae. The sequence goes on along the minus strand of NC_142923.1, from coordinate 23,198,344 downwards.
AGAAGTTTTAAGCCGCTTTTCAAGGCGCTTTTTGAAGTTTATCTGCTCGGTTGGCAAGTTTGGCCAGCCAACAAAAAAGGCCCCGTGGCGTTACCTGGCCAAAATACGCGCACGCGTGTGTGTATATGGGTTTGTGTTTGTTTGTATGTGTTTGTCTTGCATGCATTTTAGGCAACCGCTAGCAAACATATTTGTTTAGCTGCAAAAGGGTTGATTATTAGGCACCAATGCTTCTCGGAACTGAAAATTGTTGCGGCTAATGCGCCCAAAGGCGGCTTAGCGATTAAGTCTGCAACGTGATGAGGCCTTAAAGTAATTGCTTGAAAATGAGCCCAGCTTTTGATGTACACGTTGTGCAATTAAAATGGGGAAAGGCCTTTAAGTAGGCTATATGAAGAAGAGAACTGTACAAGTATAAACGACTGACCATTCCCTATAAAGGTGTCAATATTATAAATCTACTAACAAATCAATGATATTATGTTAATTTATAAATAGAAACTTAAAACACAAATTCTCCAAGTAGCTTAATTACATCCACCTCTAATACACGCATCCACACTTGTCTGAGCATGTTGCATACCTTATGCCCGAGCAAATATGCCCAACTAAACCAGAACGCGGCTAGAGTTGATAGCACAAAAACTATCCTTCATAAACTTACAGCTCGAGGCTGATGCTGAGTCGCACCCTTATGCCCACAGACGACGACAATGATGATGATGAGCGACAGAGCAAAAAAAAAAAAAAAAGGAAATATATACACTATATATATAGAAAACAAAAAAATGTTGTGAATGCAGGCAACAACAACAATGAGAATAAGAATATAATTATGTCTGCTTTTTCGCAATTATTTCAATTATAAACACAAGCTGTTGCATTTGGCAGTGTGCCACAGCAACAGCAACAACAACGGCAACAACAAACAATGAAACATTGCCGTCGGGTAAACCTGGGTAACGGGTAACGGGCTGCCTTTAGCATAAAAATCCTTTTGCACACTTTGCAGCATGCACCATGGGAGCATGAAGCATACAGCAAGGGAGACGCTTGCATAAAATGAGCACATTAGCCTAAAAGCAGGCAGCATAAACTGTGCACAACTCCAGCGTCAGCTCACTGCTGGGAGCAGAAGGTGGTGCACTGAGCAAAGAAATAAATAAAACCTAGACAAAGAAATGCTAGTAGAGATAAAAGACTAAATACCCTAGCAGATAACTAAGAAATGTATGAATAATACTGGAACATTATACCTGTAGAGACTTGTGGTTATTCTTATATATTCTACTTTGAGGTTTGAACAGAGTCAAATTCGAAATTTAATCTGAAGAGAATTTTAGCAAGACTGAAATGTTTTAGATATATTGTCCAGACAGAGATAGTCAAAGCATAAACTTCCAAATACCGCTCTAACCAAAAGCCTAAGGCACCAAATATATTAAAAATAATTCGCTTATTGCATTATGATTAGTTTTTATTATATATATGAATCTGTTTCTAAAAACTTTTTTTCTTTACTAAGTTTACTAAAAATTTAAAATGATACAATTATATTTTAAATTAAATGTTCTAGTAATTACTTTTCAAGAAAGTTGACAAATTTTATCTTAGGTTATCATGCCCCTTTCGCTCTCTTCCAATGGGTACTCGACATAAAAACAAAGACGCTCCACTGCATGCAGCTGTTTTTATGTAACTGCCAGTGCTGCTGCAGCTTGTTGCATATGCATGCCTAGGCGTAATGCGTGAAGTCTGGACAGCGCAATGGCAACAACAACATAATTGCTATATAAACTGAATGAGCTTGCCTGACTTCTGACTGTCCGTGTGTGTGAGGCTCTCTCTCTCTCTCGCTCTTTGTCTCTTTTTGTCGCTTTCGGTTGTGTTTATATTATTTTTGGCATGCGCCGGGAATTGTTTCTGGCTCACGTAACTAACAGCAAAAGCAACTCGTGCTCATAATAAAACTTTTACTATGACAGTAAAATTTTAATAAAATCACTGCAAAACTACAAAGCACTTGAGCTACAAAACGTACCAATGCAGACCAAGACCAAGACCAGACCAGACCAGACCAGACCAGACCAAGACCAGACCAAGACCAGACCCGGCCCAGCAGGCATGTTCACTGGATGCCCGAGACTTACGAGCAGAGTGTATTAGTGGTGTTGTTGCTCTCGTTGGCGCAAGAGCATCATGTAAAGACCATCGCATGCCATTGAAGACAGCAAGGGCGTAGACAAATCCTTCTTTTTTTTTTTTATTTCGGCAATTTATAGCATACTAAAAATAGTTGTAGAGCCGTATGAAAATGTTATATATTCATAGATATAGATATTAGCTGACGACTACTAAGAGTATCTATTAATTCATAACAGACAACCAGTTGTTATTTAGAAAAACTATTTTTAATATTGTATTAAATTTGTGAACTCTACCCTGTTTTATTAAATTTTGTGAATATTCGGTCTAACAGTTTAGTAAACAATGAAAAATATATTAAGGAAAAAATAAGTTTTTAATATATAAGAAACGAGTAGGGAATAAAATTTATGGTATCCAAAGTTTCCTAATATGTAGCTACGTATATAAAAAAAAGAAAAAAAACAATTTATACTCACTGAACCTATTAATAATATGCATAAATCATTATTTTTTAATATATTTTACTAAGCTAGACTTACAGTCTTAATCTATATTTTAAATATTTCCTTTCAAATTGAAACTCGTACCCTTAGTTTCAGCTTTTCTTTATATACCCTGAACCCATTGATTTAAATTATGTTGTAATTAATCAATATTTAATTTATTCATGTTCATTTCTTTATGATTTAACAATATTTAAATTAATCAATCAATTAATTTAAATATTGATGGCTGCCCTCTGTACTGGGGTAACTTTACGAACAAGCACCTCGTACTTGCTGAACTGTCTCAGAGGGAAGCTCTCGTCGCGGATGAAGCAAAGCCTCTTTGACAAATAGAGGGTGCCGATAAAAATGCCACCATCGGTCTTAGCACGACAAACGTAGACGCGCTCATCTTGAACGGTTGTGCCAACAGATACAGCATGCTTCTCTCTAAACCCATCGTAGCTGCGCACCCAGTGATAGGTGAGGGTCGCATTGGATACCAACAGCTCGTAGTAGGGGGCCCGCTTACCCAATGAATCGTTGTTAAAGGTAGCGTATCCAGTCTCGGCTCTAACACGTGCTGGCAGCACTGAGCTAGCGTAATCTGTGCGACCCACATAGCTGTAGTAACCATCTGAATCGATGCCTCCGAGCACAGCATTTTCCGGGAAATTATACGTCTTATCGGAAATTACCCAGTTATCCGTATTGTCGTAGGAACTGCAATGGATAGTGCCCAGCATCTGGGCAAATATAAATGCACAGGCGAAGAGTTTCATCGAAGAATACATCGTGCTAACTGTTCGATAACAAATCAAATACTGTTGTGAACATGTGGAATACGCTTCATACTTATATATGCTTCTGATTATTATATTAGGGAATCACACTGATAAGCACTAGTGTTATAAATCTCTAGGGATGTGGGGGGGTTAACCTTTTGCATTCAATATAGATAAGACTTGACAAAATTTAGTAAAAGATTTTGTAATACTATTAAATATCACTTGACTGCTTACTAACTTCCAGGGAACTGAAATATTGATAAGAGTTAACGGAAGGTTTTCTGATAACAATTGAGAGCTGTGACCAAACACACAATTGCAAGTAGTACAAAAATAGACTTTCTACTGAAAAACTGTGGTTTTTGATTTATTAAGTTGTATTATCACGTTTTCTATAATGGAATTATATTATTAGCTTGAAGAAGATAAATACTTATTTTATATTTGAATTTCACGTCGTATATTTATGTATAAATATACACACATATACATATATATGAAACGTATTTACCTCTCAATAAGCATTTAAGCTCTTTACAAATCTATACACACTCTCAGTGCCCAGCTCTGTACATTACGCGTATAAATCAATTGCGCCACGCCCACCTCAAAAATACAAATAAATCAAATCACTGCTGTAAACCTAACCCAACCAAAAAACAAAAGCCGCCCAAATGATAAAGCCACTGAAAAAAAGCAAAAATAAAAAGATCCGAAAAAGAGAAAGGAAACGCTTGAATTAATTTGCATTATTAAATCGTTCGCATAAATCGCACAGCAGCAGTAACAAATACAATAATGGAATAACGAAAAAAAAAAAAACGAAAAATACAATACGATAATTAAAACATCCCCAAGGAGCTTGGAACTAATTGCCGCAGCCCTTTGGCAGTTGGCGGCGAGTGTTATAAATAAATAAATGAAAGCCAAACCAAGCCAAACCAAACCGAACCGAACCGAACCAAAGTCAACGCCATGCATAAATTATAAGCAAGTGTGGCTCTGGCGCCTTAATTTATGCTTTAAAATTTCATATTAATAGCGCACAGCATGAAAATTGGCTCAGCGAACAGAGGCAACGAGAGAAAGAGACAGCGAGAAAGCAGCCAACTGCCAACGCAGCGAGGGCAATCGGGAACGCGAGAAATTTGTTGCAAACGCACTAATTCAATAATTTATGCACATTTTTTAACACATGAACGCATTTGGGCAACTGCAAGGCTTCCCGAATCCTTTTTTGGACAATTTTAATTAAAATTAAGTAAATGGCAATGCAAAACGGATTCAATTTTTATGTACATACCCTGTAATTTGAATCATTTTCAATTTTGATTGCAAGACGGAAAACATATCCAATATATTTATTTATATAAAAAATATACAACTATTTTAAAATTCTTTATAAATATTTATTTTTATATAAATAATACATATATTTAAAATTTTATTAAATTAAATTTCATTCCATAAATACTAGGTTTAGCTTATATACACTCCTCGTCTACATTACAGGGTATATACATGCATATAAATAATATTCAATCCAGGGCAATGAAGGCATATTGAGTGAGGTACTTTCGGCTTGGCGTGCGTTTCAAATTGAGCGGATTAAGTTTAATTACAATTTTTCGCCTATGGTGGGTGGGACAGAGCCACAAGCACACACATATACGCACACACGCACACGCACACACTTGCACATGACATACGCAGAAGGGAAGAACATGCAGCAGCTCCTTTGTGCAATGCATTTGTAAGGGTTGTTCCTTTTGTCTGGCGCATAAATGAAAAGTAAACCTTTATGCAACACTCAGCGGGATGCAATGCAATGCAGACCAAAACCAAAAGCAGAACCGCATTTAAAGCCAACCCCCCCTGAATCAACCCCCTCACACAGACACACACAGACACACCCAAGCGTTCCATATCTGTGGAAAATTCGTTACGCACACGTGTTCAATGTCGGCCTGGCCGACGTCCCACAACAGCTCCTGTTGCGCTCAGTGCTTATAATTGGATTTAGTTGTCGTTAAGTTTAGACTGCTTATTGTTTTGCGCCCGCTCGTGCATATGTTGGTTGTCATTATTGGCACCCAACAACCAAGGCGACGATACCAAGGCAATCTTCGCCAGCATCGCGTGCTATGTTGACTATGGACACAGACTTAATGCATTTGCCTTTTGGGGTTGCCGCTTTTCAAAGCATTTAGCCCATTGAAATTACAGAGCCCATAAAGAAAACTGATTACTTTACTGACGACTTAAGCATCGTATTGTTGGCAACGTGTCAAGAGGGTGCACTGAGTCAGAGCATGGATAAGGTTAATTAAATGCAATATTGAATCGTAATGTATGGCTCAAGCTCATAATGAATATTATTGTGTTGAGGCCAAGTGCATGCTGACCCAAGCCTCATATATAGCTACGAAGTCAAACAGCGCTAAAACAGACCTACATGAGAGCGTTTCAGATAATCAATTTTATTTATTATTTAAATTTAAAAATTTTATTTTTATTTATTATGTTCTTTATACGCGTTATTTTTGTTCAAAATTATTTTTTAACTGTTTAAAATATTTGTGTTGACTACCTTTTATTATATAGTTATAAAATTTGTTTATTTTGTATCTAATACTTTTCATTAATTATTGTTTATCAAAACAATTTAGTTATAGATGCTAATCCGCGAGGATTTTCGGAAGAGAAAATAAACTCTTTAAAAAATAGGAATACAAATATCATTCAATATTTGTATAATAGTTTATTAATTTACATTTATTTTCGGGCTGCTTTTATATATTGGTTTAATTGGTAATTAATTAGGCATAAAATAAATCTGTATAGACTAAATTGCATTTTTACTACATTCAATTCTAGCAGCTTATCTGCAAATGAAGCCAAATAATTTGATTGGCTTTTAAAGCCTTTTTCTTAGTCCATAGTCTACCTTCGAGCTGACACTTTGGAACCTGAAGCGCTTCGAATTATTTACAGAGTAATTACGTCTAATGCTATGCCCTCCGCCCAAGTCTGGCGTCTGCTTGCTGGCTCTGCTTGCTGGCCACATGGTCCTCTAATTACTTTCGAAAATTGTGATCAATCACACGGTATACATACAGACATACATACCTATAAATAAATATACAGTGTATGTATTCATTTATATATATGCTACTTGTTGTTGTTCTAAGCTACAACCCCACAGCTGCTGCTGCATAATGACCAAGTCAGTGTAGGAAACACCTCAGAGTCAACGCCAGAAGCCAATGGCATGGCTAAAAGCATTTCTGCCTTAATCGTTTCATGTCGCGCGACAAGTTAAACCCACAGCCAATCCCCCACAGCTCCTTCTTCACCTTCTTCTGCATCGACGGTGGAGCCACACAGCTAGCTGGGGGTGGCAGCCATTCCAACTGCTAGTCGTGGTCAGCTGTGCGTCAGATTTGTGTAGATTAGCTGAACAGTTGGGTCTGGGGTCTTGTGCCTGGCAGGCGCTCTTAGTAATAATTGCAAATCAATGACAGGGAAATTCAATTCAAAGGCTGCCAGGCGACACCACAACAGCAACAACGACAGGAGCAACAACAACAACAACTTTGAACACAACAATAGAAGCAACATGGAGGCAGCTTGAAATTTCAATTCGATCGATTTGCAATTGACAAAAAGCGTGCCGCACCAAATGTTGCCCGGCGTACGTAGGTAGCGGGGGCCAACTCCACGGGATTTGCGTTTAAATGACCAACGCAATTATGGCCAAGCATAATTATAGCTGTGTGGGTATATATTTATATACAAAGATGTGTATGTCGATATGTGTATGAGTGTGTGCGTGTGCCATTGTGTATGACAGCGGCCGTGCGTTTCTGCGTTATATTGGAAAATTTAATTGATTTAATCAAACAATGACAAAGATTAATGTGTTTTATTAACGTCAAGGCTGGGGGCCCCATAATTTAGTTCAAGTAAAGAATACTTCACAAATTACATTTTTGTGGAGATAAAGGCTAATTAGGGTTTATAAAAATCCAATTTGTGTAATATTCAATTGAAATAATATTTTAAAAGGGAATTTTAATATTAATAATAGTATTGAAAAAATAAAAAATAAAACAATTTGTTTAGAGTAATAAATGTACTATTAAGGAAAAATTAGTTTTTAAAGATTTTGTAAAATATGGAATACATTTTGTATATATCGATTGAAACTTTTAACACTTTCATTACCGTAAATAATATTTCCCGTAAAATAGTGCCACAATCCAAAATATTTGCTTAGTATTTATAATTATATACAATTTGATTGAGCTAATTTGACCCCACTTTCAATTATTATGTCGCCCTACTTCGCTGTTTATCTGTGTCTGTGTCTGTTTATCTTGCATTTTTGTCGCATTGTGTATTTGCTTTGTGTAAGCGAGCTAATTGTTTTTAAATGCAAAACTATAAATATGCAAAGCATTTACATAGACAAACACACAACTACATGTACATACATGTGCGCCATTCAATGGCTGCATATTTACAAGCAATAATTTATTAAATGGTAATTGTTTATGGCATATTATGGTCATTATGGTGCATGCCTTCATTTATTTTAATATGCCTTCAATCAACACACATGCACTGTAGCACACACACACACACACAAACACTTATATACACAGCTAACCATTTCAATCAATTGTCATTTGCATAAAATCAACATTAAAATGGCGGCGTTCTCCAACCACAATCCCACAAAAAAATTAAATAAATAAAAAAAAAACACAAAAAAGTACAAAGAAAATTTTCAACCCAGCGAAATTTTAATTAAAAATCAGCTTACAGCAATGGAAAACAACAACGTGAATTTCCACCGAAAAAAAATTGCCGAGCAACATGCAAAAATGGTTTTTGGCTCGCTGCAAAAGTGAAAGTCACTAAATTTGAAAAACGAATATTGCTGCGCGCGCAGCGAGAGCTGCAATAAATTTCAAGTCAAGATCCCAGAGAAAAATACAAAAAAAAAAAAAAAAAGAAAAAAATTGCGCATAAATTAAACGTAAAATGTTGCCAAGTGCAACTGGAGTTTACGATAGTTAGTTAGTTCCACGGCAGGTGGCCAAAGGGTTTCGGGTGGGTTGGCGCTGCCAGCGGGCACTTAGCTTAGACGCAGGCATTGCAGTGAAAGTAAAGTAGTTAAAGTGAAAGCCCTCAAATGCAGGCGATTTGCATAAATGCAAATTTATAGCGAACTGTGTGCGAGAGAGTTACCGTTAAGAGCACACACAGCCGGGCGCACATCACTCAAAATGACGTCCACGCACTAATGAAGCAACAAAATGGGCGTGGCATTGGCACGACAAGGGACGGCTGAAAAATAACAATGGGCGTTGCGTTTCAACAGCGCGGCACTGATTTGATAAAATACGCCCCAGCTATAAAGTTAATGCCTTTGCAGTGCAAAAGCGTAAAAAAGCGAAGATTATAAAAACACATAAAATTGAAGTGAAATATATGCAAATATATTGTGAATAAAACACACAAGCAATGCATGGTTAAAATACTTGATTTCATCGGCATAGAATAGAGTTGTAAATTATGAAACTCTAGAAGAAAAACACAACATTTCGTTCTGTGTTTAATAGAAATGGAAAATTTAGTTATTTAGTAGATTTTAGAAAATTTTTAATTCATTTGCAGTCCGTCTCAAGCTAAACTATAAGAAAGTAGACTAAATTAACTATAGTAAACTAAATTCATATATTTACATAATCTACTCTCTATCTATCAGGACATGGCACTTTCGATTATTATAAACAATATATCCTTTGCTGCTCTCGCATCAGACGACTCATAGAAGATGATGCAATGCCATGGGCTATCTAGTAATTATGTGCTATTTGGCAATTTATATTCAAATTCCGTTTGCTTCACATATCCAATTTTACACTCACTCAACTCATTAGCCTTGCAAAGTCGCATCAAAAGTTGTTGACTTTTGATGGGCAACTTTGATTCCATTTATGACCCCTGCCAGCACAGCCCTGCCAACCCATTCGAGTGCCAACGAGTTGCATTCAAAGTCAATCAATACGTTTGGGGATATAGCAACTACTTCCGCCTGGCTGCACGTTATTTCCTGCTCCCTGATGTTGCAGCACAGACAGCGTCTGCCCAAGTGTCCGCCAGTGCCATGACAACGTCAGTCGCATTGCCAGCTTCAACTCAGGCAGCAACAACAACTTCATTTCATTTTATTTGCACGCATCGCGTTGTCAAGGGTTAAATGCATATATAGCATGCTCCCCGCCCCTAGACTTTCCCCCCTATTTGACCTTTATTGGCAACGGCAACCATTTGCTTCCACCTGATCACATTTCACACGGTCGCAGCAAAGACACCCTATGCCACGCCTCACCCATCTGTAGCACCCCTCAACACCTGTATACCCTTTTCCACACTCGTAACAATTTTTGCATGCGTTGACATGTAAAATTCTTGCGCAAGTCTCCAGGCGATGCTTTTGCTGCTGTTTGTGCTTGTCTTCTATTTGTTATTGTTGTCATTGTTGCTGTTGCTGCTGCTGCTACTGCAGTTGTTGTTGTTGTTGCTATTGTTACAGCTACCCTGTTTGGGGGCATGGTGTTGCTATTTTAATTAATGGCTATATGTCAAATTCATGCAAATGGGTTAAAAGGCTGCCAATTTCCGTACCTTAAATCGAGGCTTACTGAGAAGTTAATCCGCCTATTTAATGAGAATTAATACTTAATATACATAATTTTTAAAATAGAAGTATGTACTGGCAAGGAATATATGAATTAATGAGAATATTATAATAATCATTTAAAATTTATTGGAATCTCATTTAAAAGAGACTATGCTCTATGTGTATTCATGATAATGACATATAAGAAGAAGAGAGTGAAAGAGAAACTAACAGCAAAAGAAATTTAAAGATAATGCGAATCAAGCAGACAAAAATTATATGGACTGATAGGAAGAGGAAAGTAATTTTTAATAAATTGTAAACAAATTCTCTCCATTATTCTATGTATATAATAATCTCTATTGCGTTCAAAATTATTTAAAATTGAAAAAATATATAAAGTAAACTTTAAAATGGAGAATAAGAAAGATAGAGAGCGAGAGCGAGATAATAAGAAATCCAGCTAAATAGACTGAAATCTCTCTGCCCATGCTTAAATTTTAAAGTTTATAAATCTTTAGAAATATTATATATTAAAAGAAGTCATCAACACAGTCCAATTCATATAGCAAACTTTTTTTTCATTTTACGCCTTAATTAAAATTAAATATAATATATATTTTGAAAAATTCCTTGTCCTAGTCATATTTATCATATATATGCCCTTAGCTTAAAGCCATAAAGTAAACTAAATCAAAGCTAAGACTGTTAAAAAATCAATCATAAATGCATAAGGCGGCCCAAACGTACCCTTTGGCCATTGAGGCTGAGGGCATAACTCTTCACCGTTATCATTAGCATACATTACGGCTTGACCCTCAAGTGCTGTCCAAATGGCCTATTATGTGCTTGTAGCTGGTTGCTCCATTGGCTTCCTAACTCACTTTTTTTTTTTTTTTGTGTTCCCTTTGGCTGTTGTCAATGGCAAAGGTCCCATACGAGCACGAGCACGCGTAGATGTGTATGTGTGTCTTTGGGTCTCCTCTGTTCAGTAATAACTGTGTATGTGTGTATGTGTGTGTGTGACCAGAGCAAATGATAATAGTAGTTGGCTTGTCGCACACAAACACAATGCAATGCGAAGCGCTTCCCTCGACCGATGCTGACCGAGTGATGAAAAAAAATGGAGAGAGAGTGAGCTCAGTTCAGCTCGTGTGCTGTATTGTAGTTGTTTCGCTGGTGTCCTTCATTCATGGACTCATTCATTCAAGCGTTTCAATTGAGTGGAAAGCTAAGGCTGCGCGCTCCACACCAGTCTCGGTTCTTCATAAGCTTATAAGCTCGTTTGGCCCCGAACCATGTGTATTTCCTGCTCATAGTTTTCGTTTTGGTTTTCTCCTTTCTTCATTTTCTTCATTCTCTTTCCCTTTTTTTCAATTTAACATCCGTTTTTGTGGCCGTACAGCATGTCTATTATGTTGATGATGTCCTTTGACAATATGTCCTAGCCTTCCCAGCCGTCCAGTAATGGTTATGTCCAGAGTTTGGCGTTTGTCGCTCATCCACTAGCACTGGTATCAAGGATGCTCAAGAGCCGGGCTAGTTGCTTTGGTTTTTTGTTTTTCAACTGATTGCAGCAACTGCTTTGTGGTTTCCACTGATGTTGTATAATACAAAAATATACAAAAATGGAGCAAGGGATAGCTGCGCTTGGTGGAACTGTGTCAATGAATCATTTGAATGAGTTGGTTAAATTTAAGTCAACTAACATAGAAAATAGACGATTCAAAGAACTGCCATGAGCTGGTTTGCCTTCAGAAAAGCTTTCAATGAGAGCTAATGCTTAAGTAACATAATATTTACTTTAGGCAAATGAGATTATGAGTTGCTAACCAGTTTTTAATGGAAACGGCTTGGGCCCAAAATTCCAATTAATTTTCAAATATTACATTATTTCCTAGAAAATGTAGGTTCGAGGGTGAGGGCTTTCGTTGAAGTGAAATATTAGAAATACAAAATTGATTAATATTACATGCAAATATTATGTATGTGCAATATTTGAATAAAACTTATTTTAACTTTAATAGAAGCATAAAATTCTTATATAAGTTTTAGTAATTATATGGTAAATTCCATATTAATCACAATATATCGACGCATTTCACTCTACCGAGCTCCACAATCGATTTCATTCGATAATCCAATATTGATTTGGGGCGGCTTTCGACTTTATTGGTGGTTGAATGTGGACCCACTTCTTAACCCACTTACGACGGCACCCTTTGACCTCGACAAACAGCTCATCAGACTTGAGTTTAATTATTTGTTTTCTTAGTTTATTGAACAGCGGCCGACGGACGTTCGACTGACAACTGGTCAGTTGGGCACTTTCCGTTGATGCACTTAATGTCCATGGCGTGTTTTTAATGGCCATCGCTTTGTCTGGTGAGTTTAATTAACTTCGCTTTAAGCCCAGTGGCCAGCAGCACATGGTACTTTTTCTAATTTATAACCAAGCTGGCAAGACGCCGCGTCCAACGTCCAACACTAAAGCAAATCCCAAAGTCGTTTATTTGTCCTTGCCGCCAGCCATTTTATTTATTTTGTTCGCATCGGATCGCGCCGCGTCTTGTGGCAAATACAGGCCAGGCTACACCAGCTTATGGATGGTACAGAGTGTGTATGTGTGTGTGTGTGCGTGTATGTGCGTTTTGCTCCAGCTCTGGGCAACTAAAAACCCATAACTATATGTTTTTCTGACACATTTTAAAAGTGCGCCGCAAGTCGCATGCAATTTATTGTTATTGCGTTTTGCACTCGTTTTTCTTTTTTCTCTGTTGCTATTTTTTCTTTGTTCTCTCTCTACCTTTTTTTTTCTCGTATTTTTCGCAAATCCAAGGACATTTTGTTGTGCATTTGTGTTAACCTAATATGCTTGTAATTGCCAGCCAAAAAAAAAAAAAAAAAAAAAAACCAAAAAATAGAACAATGTTCGGCTTTGTTGTTGTTGTTGCTATCGCCGCTGCTGCTGCTGTTTCTGGCGCACAGCTTGTTAGTGAAAGTTGCGAAAATAACCACTCGAACCAGCAGCTCTATTGTCCGCCATTTTATTTTTACAAACAAAAGTAAGATCCTATATCTGGAAGGGTTATAGCGCTTTTCTTGTTAATTTTAACAATTTTAAAAATAATGAAATAATATATTCTATTATCATAATTAAATAACTTTAAATATGTTTTAATTTAAAGTATATTTCAAGCTATTTAGTTAGATTATGCCGATTAAAAATTAGAATGTAAATTAGAAATGTGAATATGCAACACTTACTCAAGCTGAGCTGTACAAATTTCAATGCACTTAAATTCTTATGAATTGAACGTTTCTTGAAGAGATATTAGTTCCTTAAGTTAGAATCAAGTAAAAGAAAACAGTAAAAATTAAAAGTTGATAAAGGCGCACTTAAAAATTCTTCATTATAATCAAAAAACGTTTTGTAGAGTATATATTTGTCGCCATTCAGGCGAGCAAAAAGTTCTGCTTTGTTTGTCTTGTTTTATTCGAGCAGCTTTTTCGCCATTTGGTCGCATTAATTTGTTGGTCAGCTTACAAATTTTTATGGCGCATTTTAATTGACGCTGATTCTGCGCCAGAGCCCAAACATGGCACATGGCAGAGTTTTATTTACGGAATATTTTTCTTAACCCAATTTATGGTCAAATTTGTGTGTGTGGGCAATTAATTGGGTTAATAGTGCAAATGGCTCTGGCATTTTAATCATATTACAATCGATTTACCACAAATCACTTTAAAATATACATAGATAGCTAATAAGAGACACTCGTATCAATCGGCCAATTTCGAAGACAGCAAGCAGATACTTCCTATGTTTGTGGGAGTCGGTGGGTTGGAGAAGGCAGCTTCTGTTTCAACCCTCGAGAAAACCTCGACACGTGTCAGTGTCGATGTCAATAGATGTCAAGAGCATAGAAAATGGAAATCCTAGTCCGAACATAAACTGCCTAGACAAGCCTACTTAACTACTCACTCAACAAGCGACACTCGATCCATGTTGCAACTGCGTCATATGCCATAGTATAGCCTCCTCCCACCACCAGCTCCTGCAGAGTTCTACCCACACATCGCATGTCAGTTGAAAATTAAACCTTTCACTCAACTCAAATTCAATTGTTGTTGGTTTTTGCCAACGCGCGTCTTCGAATTCGAAATCTATAACGCACGAAATCAGAAACTGTCCGCCATAAAGTGGGGTTGTTTCTATCCGACCTTCCCCGTCTCGCCAGCTAACGTGTGTGGTTTGAGATTTTGGGCTAAACGCATTACACACGACGAGCAACAGCGAGAGACATGACGAGCTTGACGCTGGCGCACTTGAAGCAGACATTTTATTTGTAATATGACAGCACTTCATATCCTTTTCCAATGATATTAAGAGGCAGCCGAACAACAGGAAATTATGCACGTCAGACCTGTCTGCTTATGTGTAATACTCGTACCAGGTTTTCAGACCAGCTCATTTTGCCCGCTGGCCCTTCGTCAGTTATTTGGTTAGCCCTTCCCTCCTCCTCCTCCTCTTCTTCCTTCTCCCGCTCACCCGCTCTCCTGCTCTGTCATGTTTGTCAGGTTTTACGGGGTCTTTGCATACTTGATTGCATTTCCGTAAATGAATTGTTGGTCTTGATGAGGAAGCAGATGTGCGATAGATGCGGGATAACGATATTGTTTATATTGATTAGGAGAACATTCTCATTCAAAGTAATCCTATATCGGGAATATTTTTAAATAATATATCTATTTTTTGTTGTGAATATATTTTTTATTTATATGTATATAATATATATTTATTTATTTATTTATATTATTATTATATATTATATTTTATATAGTGTCCTTTCAACTTTGAAATTATTCTCAATATTAATATTTCCATTTTCATTAAGTTTACTTTCGCTTCTCTCTTCTTTTCATACTCATTAAAAATCCTTTTATCAACATTTTCCACATATTCATTGTAGCTTTTACATTTTTCAGCAGATTATTTGTCGCATTCTTCATAAATTCCTTTCTCTTTGCCATTCACTCGCATATTTTTTAAATTATGCTCCCAAGGTATGTCATCAGTCATAACCTCAGACTGTCGACGTATTTACTTAACTTTGGCACACTCCGTTTTGCTCAATATCAAATGTTGATTGTGTTTACCATTTCATGGTTTCATTTATGGCACTTCCCCTATGCTGGGCCACGTCCAACTTCCCACTCTCCTTCTTCTTCTTCCCTTTCGCTTATATTGTCATTTTCAGTCATGCTTCAACGTTTGTTGTTGATCCCCCCACAGTTTTTGTTGTACCGCCCATCTCTTTGCTTCCTGTTTGCGTAGATGGGGTTGTGACTGAAACAATAATACGAAAATATAAAGCTTCCAACTTCTGCTGCTGTTACTGCTGCTACTGCTGCTATTGCTCTTGCTGCCCTCAGGGCGCTTTAGTACTCGGCGGACTGACCACTTGCCAGCTTCCAAACGTAAAGTAAAATCTGTTTTGCACCGGCAATGGCCTTAAGCAAGAGAGCATAATAGCTACGAACATAACTGAATTGTAGATACCCTTAAGAGCTGAAATAAAGTGTTTAAATGCTATAATTTAAATCTAGTAGAGAACAATAGTATTTTGGAATTAATATCGAAAAGAAAAGAAATATCTAAAGAAGAAAATATGCAAATGCGATTTGCTGGAAGAATATATTTTTTTAAATAATTAAATTTTAAACCGACTTAAATTTTAAACAAATAAACAAATAAATATATCTCTATTTATGATTAAAATGTCGCAAGCTTTTTGATCAAGTTGCGAATACCTTCTTTAATGGCACAACAATAATAATCTTCACATGCAACCCCTTTTGATGTGAGTCGCACAGCAGGCAATGGCAAAATGTCAGAGGTCGGGATGGGCGGAGCAGTTCGTTTGACAGCGACGCTCATTTGAAATGCATGCGACGACAGGATTGGGAATGGGCATGCGAATGGGTAATGGGCATGGGCATGGGCATGGGCAAGACTCTGAGTCTGCTTGGCACGAAATTGTGGCAACGACGAAGCAATCAGCTCGTGTCAGCAAGGAGCATATCCTGCCTGACTGATGCCGGCGCTGACTTTTACTCGTCGTTCGGTTGGCTTTTTGGCCTGCGGAAGTGTTTGTTTATTTAATTTCTGGTATTTTTAATTGAATTTTCAATGCTGCCACACAGATTTCTGATGCAAAATCTCTCTACCTCACTCACTCACCCCTCTCTTTACATTCTTTGCCACATTTACAGAAGCTGCATCATTGGACCCGAGCTGAGTGTTAAGGTCTGTTCCATTGGCACTGTGATAAACCGTTCGGCCTATGCGTCGGACTATTGCCAGCTAGAAGGCACAACGGGCCGACAGACACAGCCAATGCCCATACGCTGGATGGCCTGGGAGAGCGTCCTGCTGGTATGTACACACGCCCGACTTATAAAACTTTATAGCCCAACATACCCAACAAAGTCCAACAAGTTTGAATTGAGTTTAACAAATGCACCTTGTTCACAATATTTTCTCTTAGTTTTATTATTCTCAGTTTTGCTTTGCTCATTTACTGCATGAATTGTGCACCGAGGCACAAGTTTATAATTATAAATTAATGAACAGTGTTAGCTCTTCCTCTCCCTCTCTCTCTCCCTCTCTCTCTCTCACTCTTTCTGCCATACACTCTTTCTTACTCATTGGTTAAGTCCAAGCAGTCAGTGTTAGGTGGGCGACGGGGTAGTCGATCCTTCAAGCAGCTTGACAGCAAAATGAGTTGTAATTGTGTTAATTATTTTTAATTTGCTTTTTCTGCTGCCTCTTTAAGCAGGCGATTTATGTCAGTTACCTTTTCCGGTCTTCAAGCTCGCCGTGCCACATTATAATAAGTCTATTACCATAGCGTGAGTAAGCAAAAAGCGCTTATATATTATTAAAAATAACTCTTCCAATTTTACCAAGTCACAAATATTTCAACCAGGTAAAGCTAATTGAGAGAGCTTTGCTTGAGAATTAGTTTATTTTGTTTTTAGAAATGTTACGCAATGCAATAAATCGAATGATAATAAGACATAATACATGAATAAGAATATACATGAGAAATAAATATAGAAAAGTTACAATATACATCGTAGTAAATAAATAAAGAATCTAGTATAAAATAAATAAATATATACAAAATTTCGATATAAGTTTTTCAGTAATTCTGATGTTTTGGTAAATTTAGATTACTTCTCTGCTCTCTAGCCATAATAAATTTCTCTACTCTTTAGCTGCAATAGTAATGAAATAGCTTATATTCCAAACATTTTTTAAGCGAAGACGAACCTCATCTAAGTCCAACAAAATAATTTAAGAGCTGCAGTTCGCCGAATAGATGGACTTTCTGAGTAATATATGTATATTTTATAAGGATATTGAGGTCATTCATTTCGTTAGCTTTCTATTCCTAGCATGCAAGTTCGTTCTCACGCCATGGGCTTGATCACATACAAAGCATGTTCTCATAGTTCGTACATAATAAAAGAATATCACTCGCTTAGTACTGATGCATAGGGGGCGCCGCTCAGCAAAATGTTTAATTTGTCTTAAGCATACATACATATACACATTTTAGTAAAAACCTTCCTAATTATCAGCACTAAGAACTAAGGCAGCCAAAGTAGAACAAACTCTAAAAAATCATTAGGTAACACAAAACACAACAAAATTTCATTTATTTTTTAACATATATAATTAATTGTAATCAAGAGTAACAAATATTTCTAATTAGCCCGAATATTTATGAGTGTCTATATAACGACCTCGACTATAAATTAAGACTTTCAATTAGCTGACATGTGTTTCGAGTGCAATAACCCCAGCATACATGAATAGAGCATGTATCAAAGCTCTCTCAGCTTATCTGAAATGCCAACCGAGCACTTTAATTTGCGCTGGAAATGGCAAAGAGTTTCGTTTTTATTACAGCGTAAACAAACGAAGCACAAACAACGAGCATCAACAAAAAATTAAAAGTAGAGAATAAAAAAATATATAAAACGAAACGAAAATAGAACCGAAACATAGGAAAAATATTTTAAAAATCCCCTAGCGCAAAACCGCACTAAATAAATTAATTAACTACATGAAAAACGGCACAGACAACGGAACAAAACAGCCGTACGGACAAAGGACATGTATGAAGTTTGCGGCAAAACCGTAGCGTTCAGAGAGGCAAAGGACAGAAATGAAATTCATGGATAAGCTAACGCATATATATAGCACTAGATCTAGACCCATGTTGGTTGTGGATGCTGTTGCTGTTGTTGCTTTTATACCCATGAGCCCATTCGAAATGGGTAGTCGAATACATATTTGTGTAGGCAGAAGGAGGAGTCGTCTTCATATAGTGTATATCATCTCAATTAATATATATTCAGGTATTCAGGTGAGTTAGACCTGTCACTTCTTAAGAACTACGTAAAACTTTGATATCGTGTCAAAATATCAAATAAATATATATAAAATACCTAACATATTGCAAGGTAACTTTTAGTCAACCACACCCTACTAAAGCACGCTCTTACTTGTTATTATTGTATGCCTGTTTGTTTGCGTATTTCCATGTGTGTGTGTGTATGTTTTAGACAACATTGTACAAGCTGCTTTTAGAGTTGTGCCATTGCCTTTGGGGCAAATGAGCGGCAAAACAGTGGTAGCGAGGGGGGTTTGAGTTGCTCTTTGGTATTTATACATATGTTTATTAAAAAGCGCAAAAGTTGCCTTAAAGGATATCTGTGTGTGCGCATGAATGGCTTTTGTGCCGCCGTGTGGCAACAACAACAACATCAGCAACGATAACCACAAAATCCTTAAGCCAAAACGAAAACAAACGAGAAAGCCTTTTGGCCATATTCGACTATTCATATTAATAAGAAGAAACAAAAACTGATTTAATTGCAGGCCAAATTCAGCACAAAGTCGGATGTTTGGTCATTTGCCGTTACCCTGTGGGAGATATTGACATTCGCCAGAGAGCAGCCATATGAGCACATGACAGATGCGAATGTTATTGAAAACATTGGACATATCTATCAGGACGATAAAATGCATGTAAGTAGTAAAACAAAATACCATC
The DNA here is from genome assembly GCF_054131065.1 of Drosophila arizonae. Lineage (NCBI taxonomy): Eukaryota > Metazoa > Arthropoda > Insecta > Diptera > Drosophilidae > Drosophila > Drosophila arizonae. The sequence goes on along the minus strand of NC_142923.1, from coordinate 23,179,098 downwards.
TCTATATACACATACAACTGTATACATCGAGCTTATCCATGTATAATATATATGTATATATTTGCAGGAACTGTTGCCAATGCCACTCAACTGTCCGCGCGAAATTTACGATCTCATGTGCGAATGCTGGCAACGCAACGAATCAAGTCGTCCCAATTTCCGGGAGATACATTTGTTTCTGCAGCGCAAGAATTTAGGTTTTAAGCCCAACACCCAAACGCTGATGTATTGAAATTGTAAAAAAAAAAAAAAAAAACACACACACAAGCAAAATAATGAAAAAGAACCCACTCACGATTTTAGCACATATTTGAAATACATTTAGGTATATATGCATATATCATATATTACATGGTAAACTTTAATATAAAACAGCTAAAGAAAAACAAAATCTGAATAAAAAGAAAACACAATGCGAATTTTATGCATTTATATGAGAAAATGCATTTAAAAATAAACGATATGCAAGCTAAACTACGGCTAGTCGTATTTCAGATATCCCCAACCAAACTTTTATCAAGTTTAAAACATTTAAGCTCTAGTTGACTGAGAGATACCCGGAAATCATTATTTTAAACTGATTATATGCGTGGCTATTATACATATATTGTATGGGTTTAGGGTAATAATCAAAGAATACCGCAGTATATTGGTTAGACATATGTATAATGTATGTAATAATAGTGACTTACCTATTGTTGTCCGTACTATACATCCACTGATTTTCACTTTCACATTACACTACACCATTCTGAAATGGAAAAAATAAGCATATTAAGATTTAACATAAATAATATTAACAATCTTCGATCAAATTTTTCTTTAATTTGATACCTTTTCTCACCCTTAATATTAAACCAAATTAAGTTCAATTACTCAAAGAAATCCCTTGTATCCATCCACTAATTTTAGTTTTCACACTAATATAAAATTAAAGAACAAAATTATTTACTTCGATCAAATTCCTTTTAATGTGATACCTTTTCCGACATTATAATTTAGTTCTTTAAAATAAAGATATATTTATATTACATTCAAATTCAATTCAATTAACTTAAAAACATTTGTTTTGGTTTCTGTTCGGTTGGGGCATAATACACTTAATACAACATAATAATATCTATATATACATATTATAAGTGATTTATTGGTCAAACACAGGAGATGCTTAGTATTAGCTTAGCTTTAAGTTCAAATTCAAGTCAATAGCTTAAGATTTTTGCATTCGAACATAATTGAAATAGCATTGTAAATATAGACTTCAAGAGATAGAGAAACTATACACAATTCACAGTTTTTGGCATATGATAGACCTAAGTATTTGTAGTCCTGTACGCGTATTCTATGAAATAGAATCTAAAAGAAAGTAAACATTGACATATGTGTGTACCTATCGCTCCTCCACCTGAACGCTATCTATCGAATAATTTTGCTTTAAATGTATATACCCAGAAAATGAAAGGAACTATATTATATACATACATATATATTTATATAAATGTAGTTCTATGCTATCCCCCTCTCAATTAAAAAAAAAAAAAAAAAACATAAAAACTCTATCAACTATGACTCAAAATTGAATTTTGATGGATACAAAATGGAGAGAAAAGAGAAATCTACTATATATCCGAGAACCTGCGTATAATTTTGACAATAACTGTTTCGAGCAACTGAAAATTAGAATTTCAATTTATGCAAAAAATGCTTCTAGAACTGCCTACAAGTAGAGAAGTATGTTCTATATTAAGCTCATATGCTAAGCGTAAATATTCTAATGCTAAGATCATCAATTTTATTTTCAAGCCAATGCTCGAACTTTGAATCACGAGATGACTAAGTCAATTAGACGCATATCAAAATATATTATTTATTCTGACTTACATTAACCTATCACCAATTGTTTTTATTTTGTCTTATTCTAATATCATTAATGAACATTTTACTGTGCCTTTTCCTCGTGTTTCTTTCATATTCCAACATTTTTTATGTGGAAACTAAATTAATTGCTAATCTGAGTTTTATGAATAAGCTTTACGAAGGTTTCGCTGTAGTAACAAAAATGCTTTGATAATATATTAATTATAAACTATAGAAAAGAAGAGAAAATAAATTAATTCGAGCTCGAATTCGGCTAACCGAATCTCAAATGACTTTCCATCGAATCAACTATAAAAAAATATTCAAATGGAAAACCCAAATAATTTTTTGGAGAGTTCATTCAATGAAACATTTGTAATTGTGCAATTGATTTAATTAAAAATCTTATTTCGTAGCATATTCCAATCATAAATGCTGATTTTGCATTGTAGACTCATATAAATGCAATTAAAAACTATTATTAAAAATATATTTATTCCATAAAACAAGTACACAATTGTTTGAAAATGCTGTCGCAAAATTATTAAAAACTAAAGTTTCACTTGCAACGAATCAAATTATGACAAAATTATATGAATTATTTATTAATTTCAAGGCAAATTTAATATATATTGAAAACAACAACAACAATAAATTAAACATTCAGACATTTGAAAAACAAAGAAAAACGTTGAGCACAATCATGTTGAATAAAAGTTTTAAAATTTAAGTGGCTTGAAATAGCAAAAACAAAAACAAAAAAAAATCATAAGAAACTTAATGAAGAAATTACAAATATATAGCTTAAGTAAAAAATTGCAGCAAACATAAAACAAAAACCAAACCGTAATGACATACAAATCCTAAGTACACAAAATGCAAAACGTAAAATGAATTACAAATAAAAATTTCTTGAGCGAACAATCTCCTTGGTGGCGCTTTCCTATGGGTAGGGTCGGAGCTCAGCAAAAGCTGTAGCATCACAACTAAATGAGAATTTGAGCCGCTGCGTGCAAGCCAAACAGCTGAGACTGCGCTCCGGGCGGAGATGTCTTGGGGACCTAAAAACAGACAGAACCACACCAACCACCACCAGCTGGCTGGACTGGCTGACTGGCAATGCGACACCCACTGGGCCCAAGTACTGGGGCAAATTAAATAACATAAAATACAAATCCGCTACAAATCCAAAAGCCAACTACAAAATAATAAACTTATTAATTCAAATTGCGATGGCACCGACACAGCCAGCAGCGACCTGCAAAGGACTTGGCCTCTAGCTGCTGGACTAGCTCTGTCTGGCTGGCTGCTTCGCTGGCTCATCATTGTCGCATTGTTAAATCCTGCAAACATCTGTGTCTCTTGGAGCTCAATTACACACAGCTATTTTTGCACCCTTAGTTTTTCAAAATGCCCTCCTTGCCTGAGAGGTTCTCAGATATTAGCTAGAGATGAACGCGTGAGTGACGTTATATACTAAAAATTCGAGAGTTAACTTTGCAACATATTTTAAATATTTATTTTTTAGTTGACAAACAATATTTTATTTTTGTTCTACAAATGAGCTAGTTTTTATAATTTAAAGCCTGACTAGAGGAATTTATTAAAATTTGTCTTATATTTATCTCTTTTAGATTAAGTTTAATAGGTGCCCAAATTTACTTATGGGTTTTGAATGAACAAAACGGCTAATGTAAATTTAAATACGTACAACATATTTACACATGCGTATGTGTGTCTATTTTTGATCATACTTCTCGCAGCAATAGAACGAAAGACAGACAGACACTCATACACATCCTATAAATTCGCATAGTAACGTCCTTCCACTTACATTGGAAACTTCCAGAAGAGAGTGAAAGAGACAGCTTCAGAAACGAGCGCAGGCAACTCAAAGTACTCTGTTTACTTCCCGACAAATGCCATCCACAATAAATACTCATCTCTCGCTCCTGCACGCTAATCCAAGCGCAAGTAACAGTTAATTTTTTGTCACTTGCCGCTTGTTGCTCAGAGTCGTAGACTGCTCGGTAGCGTTGTTATTGCTGTGTGCGTGAGGCACTTTGTATGTGTGTGTGTCATCCGAAAATGGAATTTAGCAAATTCGCCTGCTAATTGAAAAAAATGCCCGCAGCAAAACAAAAAGAAAATGGCAGCCGAGTCCACAAGTGCTGCACTACTTGAATTTAAAGTAACATTTCTTCCTATGCAATCCAAATCAATAAGTTATTATTTGAAGCTGGCCCTCAGGCGCCCAACTCACTTTTGCTGGCGCGTCTCACGGGGCTGTGGCTGCGCTTATTTGAGTTGGTTTGCTTTGTGAGGCTTGCGAAAGCAAAATCCCAGACGCAATCTTTGATTTTATTGTAAGCAAACGCAAAAACAAAGCAAACGCAAAAAAGGGAAAAAGAACAAACAGCACGAATGCCATTGCCGGCAGCAAAACAAATGCGCTCAGAGATTTCCGTTAGGTTAGAAAAGCAAAACCAACGCCAGCTACAAACCAAAAACCTCAAGGCTAACGCACTAAAGGGCGAAAAGGCAAAAAGCAACAGAGCAATCGGAGTAACGGTTTGCGCTGGTGCTCCACTGGCGATTGCCCACATGCGTAAAGCATTTTAAACAGATAAGCAGCCGAACATGTGCGTAATTCTTATTAAAACATATACATACATGCATATACGTATACCTACATATGTATATGTGTGTACGTGTATGCATATTTTAATATAAGCATAAACTTACCCTTTCATTTTAACTTACTAAGTATTGTCACATTTACATCAACACAATTGCACTAAAAAAAAAACAAGTAAAAAAAATATATGTATGTATATATCACCAGAACTTCACTTACAGCACTCGCGAGTCGCGACGAAGGAACTAACGAAAGCAACAAGTCGCGAAACCTAACGGTTAACGGGTGCTCCACTGCCAATTGGCAAACTGCGCAATACATTTTAAATACATAATTGCAAAGTATGGCGCACGCATACACTCTATTATATTGCATTTCAGCATTACATTACATTACCGACATTTCCACTAATAAACACAATTTATATCTCAAAAAGATAAGTAAAATGCAGTTGCCGCCCTGCACTAAAGAAATTCGCGAAAAAACGTCCTTTAATGTCGGACACTGTTAACATTTACATTGCGATCCACATTTACATTTGCAAAACTTAACGATCAGTTGTATATCGATAGCGAGGTAAACATCGATAAATCGTTAGTACAAGTAATTACAAAGTATTACAACTAATTCCTGCGATAAATCATGTATTAACGAGTGTTTCTAACTCTTGAGCTGCATTAAACTCAAATTTAAAATGTTTTAAGGCCTATAAAGCTGGCAAGCCATAAAAATGCATACGGTGTCAGTGGGCAAAGTCTTAAGCCAGCATTGCCTGCCTGCTGCGCACCTTGGGGATATGAAGTCATCAGCAACAAACCAGCCACACACACACACACACACACTCACTCACACAAACATCCTCTCCTCCTTTTCACACCAGTATGACCCTGCTTGACTTCTTGCGGCTGCAGATCAGGCAAATAGAATGAGACAAAAACAAAATAGCCCACTGCACCTTAAGGATTTGCTTTTTATGTTTATTATTTTCTTCGCCCCGCCTATCTAGCTACATGTTTGTGTTTCCATGTGTGTCTGTGGCATTAGCCACGTGGCTGGCACCCTTCGCCAATTCGACGTGCTAGTTTTACACCCTTGTGTGTACCGAGACTAGACCCCTGCCATCGGCCGTAGGCAAAGCCGCAAACGAAACATGTTGCGTTTTTTATGTGGACCCAGCCTAGATCCCGGAGCTCGAGGGGTTGAGCCGCGCTCCTGTCTTAGGTCATCAATAATGGCGCAAACATGCATTAAAGCCGCTTGCTTTACATTAAGTTAGAAGCGGCTTATTGAAATTGGTACACAACCTGAGCCCTTTTGGCTTCCCTTTTTTTCTACCATTACCGGAAGATGAGACTTGAGCTCCCAGGGGACTCACTACTTTCAATAAAAATTTGTTTGTACATTGTGGACACTTTTTTCCTGCATTGGGTGTTAGCCTTTGTTCTTTGCTAATATAAATAGATGAGTTCACTCAAGGAGTCGGGCTCTTAGTTGAGCTTCAATTTCAAAGGTCGCGCCATAGCTACCAATGCAAGCGCCATCTACGGGCTGTTAGCGCAAGTTACACGTTTGTGTACAGCGCTGCCAACTTGTTCGCATAACAATATCGCGTCGCCACCACAGCTAATCGCTTGAGATATTTAGTTATTTATCTACTAGGGCAACTCTGACGCGTCGAGACCCATTGTGCATTTTTTCTAAATTAAAATGGCATATGCAAGCCCAAAATTAATTAAATAAAGTGCAATACGGAATAATAAAGTGCTTGCTGGTATGCTGCAAATCATAAAGAATAAGAGAAATAGAAATTGATCGTAAATTAAAAGTAGTAGCATTTCTGCTTGAAAAACTATGCGCGTGTGCTCGTGTACGTCTGACTGTAGGTGTGTGCGTGTGCGTGCGTGTATGTGTGAGTGAAATTCCAACAATGCGCAGGGAGCGAGCTGGCTGAAATTTCTTTATGCAAAGCGTACGCAACAAAAACGAAGAAGCCACCGATAAAGCAGGGAAAATTTTTATATGTGAGTGCGTGTGTATTTATATATCGGCAGCTATAAAAAAGTGCGTATAATTAGCAAGTGCAACATCAAGCGCTGTTACATACATACATATATGTATATACATATATAGTTTTAAGGCAGCCTACATCAAACCATTGAACTGTACAAACACGCCCATATTTAGTGTATGTATGGAACGCCAGATTTGCCTGCGTGTATATGTGCATTTGTGTATGTGTGTGAGACAGTGTTTATTTATTACACTTTGATTTTGCAATAAGCTGCTGCTACTGCTGCTCTTGTTGCTATAATAGTCGCTTATCCAACGAACGGAAGTCGTCGCCTACAATTTTCGTGTTTTTATTTTATTATTTTACGCTCCCCCCACACATACACACAGAAAACAATCAAGCTGTCGCACACATGCATACATACATTTATATACCCACACGCTGAATAGTCTGTTGCTGTCAGCGTCGGCGTCGGCGTTAGCAGCGCAGACTCAATTGCATGAGAATTTTTTTTTTTTTTTTAATGTTATATCTCTTGTGTTTTTGTTTTGTTGTCGTCGGCGCGCAGCACTGACTTAATTTATTGGCAGCATTGTTGCTGTTGTTGTTGTTGCGCCTGCTGAAAATGAAAGTGTGTTAGTATATTTGTATGCGTGTACCGCAAATTGTGCGCCCAGTGAAACAAAAGCAAAAAACAAACAAACAAACAAAATTGACCAATAAAATCTCACAGCAATTTTTTGTTGTAGTCTTTTTCCTTTTTTACAAGAGATTATTAAAGAGATTTCATATTTTGCAGCTTAATTAGGTAGAGTTTGCCTTTTACGCAAAATGTGAAAGAGCAAAGAAATAAAAACAAAAAATATAGAAATATAGAAATTTATTTCTATATTATAAATATGTATGTAAATACTTACATTACTATAAAATGCAAAACTGGCTTCAAATTTTTCGCCTTAAATTATAAATATTCAGTTTGAAAAGTTTGGAATTATTTCATTTTAATTTTATTTTAATAATTAATTTAATACAGTAGGGTCAATATTATTGTGAAAAATGTATATTAGTAAAGTTCTTTAATAGTAAAACATTAAATAAATAAATTATCTAGTCAAAAGAAAATTAAATAAATATAATTTAAGTTACAATATTGTAGAAATACATTTTAAAACAAAAAATAACAAAAGACTCCATATTGGAATATTTCTGAAAACAAAAAAAAAAAAATTTTCGTTTATAAAAAAAAAAAAAAAAAAAAAAACAAACAAACAAATATTTCATATTATATTATAAGATTATTACAAAAAAAAAATTATATTTTATATAGTTTATTATATTACCTAAAGTAGAGATTTCTTATTTATTAAACTAAAGTATTTCAAATCAATTTACTATAAAAGTGAATAATTCTTCTATATTTATTTATTATATATAAAGAAAAAAAAATATAATTATCTATTTTGATTGTTGAGCCTCAAACAGAGATAATTCGTATCACTTAAATGCAAGGTGTTAACGATTAAAAAAAAAAAAAAAAAAAAAAAAAAAAAAAAAAAAAGCACAATTTTTTGTGATAACAGGGATTGAATAACAAATTTTAATGTTTTTTCAGAAAAGATTAATTATATATATTTTTATAAATAATTTAATATTTAATCTCGCAATTAGCTGCGCTGAATCTTATTTCTGATTAGTTTTAAATGACTATTATATATATAGTATTTGTATAGGCGCATATATTTATACGATAATGCTCCTCTAATATAAATTCGTGTGCAGTTGCATTCAATGCTTCTTTTTGTCAAGTGCGGGCGGTTCTTTCAACTTTGAATAGAAATTATAAAATATTTAGCATATTTAAACGTGGTTAATTTGAATTCGTTTTGCTCGTTGCAGCTTAATCGCAAAGTCTAAAGTTCAGTCCACATATCATTCAAGTGATTGGCATGCCGTAGCTGCAGTAGCCGAAGCAGCAGCAGCAGCAGCAGCATTAGCAGCCCCTTAATGGATCCATATCATCATATCAGACATCATGTGAGTGGCTTGACTTGAATATCTTGAATATCTCATATCTCATTGTATGCCCATTAAGAACTTCCTTTTACTTTCTATCTATCTCTCTTTGTCTGTCTCTTTGTGTACAGTATCCACCCACTAGCACAGCCAGCTCAACTATTGTTGGCAGCGGCACCGTCACCAACACCGGCTCAGTCAATCGACCAGAATTGCATCAAAAATGCAATCGTGGCTCTCATTCAAGTGACACAAGTTCAGCGTACAGCGGCAGCGACACAATGGCCTCTGTCTATGGCTCATCCCTGGAGGCCGAGGAGATTGATCTCTCCGGCCTCGTTGAGTCTGTGGTGGACTCCGATGAGGAAGATCTAGCCGAAAGCATGGATGTGAGTTGGTCATATCGAACAAGAGAATACAAAATATGTATAGAAGCTCCTGCGAAATCTTTGTTCTAATTCTTATCCTCCCTCTCTCTCTCTCTCTCCTGGTAGAGCCTAAACGTGCGAGATGCCGTACGCGATTGTCTCGAAAAGGATCCATCAGAGCGCAGCGAAGATGATGTGGAAATTCTGCTGGAGTTCACGCAGGGCCTCAAGGCATTCACAAACATAACGCTAGCGGTGCGACGGGCCCTCTGCTCGGTGATGGTGTTCGCTGTGGTGGATAAGGCCGGCACGGTGGTCATGTCGGATGGCGAGGAGCTCGACTCCTGGTCGGTGCTGATCAACGGTGCCGTTGAGATCGAGCATGCGAATGGCACACGCGAAGAGCTGCAGATGGGCGATTCGTTTGGCATTTTGCCCACCATGGATAAGTTGTATCATCGCGGCGTGATGCGCACCAAGTGCGATGATTGTCAATTTGTGTGCATTACCCAAACCGATTACTATCGCATCCAGCATCAGGGCGAAGAGAATACGCGCCGGCACGAGGATGAGCAGGGCCGGGTGGTAATGGTAACCGAGCTGCGTTCGATTGGCGGCAGCGGTGCAGAGAGCGCGACGACAACGGGCAACGGCTCGGCATCGGCAAATCTGAACACGAAGCGCGGTCATGTGGTCATCCGAGGCACACCCGAGCGTCTGCTGCAGCAGCTTGTCGAAGAGAACTCGATGACCGATCCAACATATGTGGAAGATTTTCTGCTCACGCATCGCATCTTCATACAGAATCCACAGGAGGTGACGCGAAAGCTGTTGCATTGGTTCGATCTGGAGCAGGCGGACACGCACAAGACCCAAGAGCTGAGGGATCGTGTCACGCGTGTCGTGCTGCTGTGGGTGAACAATCATTTTACCGACTTCGAGGCTGACCACGAGATGATGGAGTTCCTGGAGATCTTTGAGGCTGGCCTGGAAAGCAAGAAACTGTTAAGTCAACTGCGCTTGCTGCACATCGCGTGCGCGGCCAAGGCACGCATGCGCAGTTGCATTTTAACGCGTTCCTCACGCGATGAGGCGCTAAATTTTCAAATTATCGGCGGCTATGAGCTGCGAGGCGTGGCCGCAGCCACCGGCAATGCCTCGGTTGGCATTTACATATCGCACGTGGAGCCGGGCTCAAAGGCTCAGGATGTCGGCCTCAAGCGTGGCGATCAAATCCATGAGGTGAATGGCCAATCGCTGGATCATGTGACCAGCAAGCGGGCGTTGGAGCTGCTGACGGGCACCACGCACCTGAGCATTCAGGTGAAAAGCAATTTGCTGGGCTTCAAGGAGATTATGCAAGCACTGGAGCATGGCAGCGGCAGCAATTCAGCTGGCGGCGGCAGCGGCGGCGGCATCAGCAGCAGCGGCAACGGCAGCTTCAAGAGTTTGCGCAGTCCGCGTCGCATTTGCGCCAATGATATTGCCAAGCTGCATGGCCGCAGCGACAGCACCACCGAAGAGCTAACGAGCCGAGCGCACATGGTGCGCCTGAGTTCCGTGGACATGTTGCTCGATCAGCCGGACTGTGCGCCGCCACAGACGCCGCCCGTGAGCGGCGGCAACATGGCTGCAAATTTCATGCAACAGCTGCTGCAGAGCGTCAACTCGAACTCGGCCAAGAAGTGCAGTGCCGAGGATGGCAAGCCGGGTGGATTTATGACGCTGGCGCCGAAGCGTCGACTGCAGAAAGCCTTGGCCAAAATGAATCTACTCAAGCAGCAGCAGCCGCACGTGGGCAGCCTGAACGACAGCGCCGATACGCTGCTCAATGAGCCGCAATCGAAGCCAAAGCTGTCGACCGCCAGCTCGGGCAGCAGCAGCTGCAATTCGACCAACGGCGGCTGCAATGCCACCACTGTCGGACGTTTGTATCAGTCGCAATCGAATCCGGATCTGAGCAGCCTCAACTATGACAACAACATTGAGTCGTCTGGCACGCTGCAGGTCAACTATTTGCAGTCTCACATCCATCGCCCCTCGGCGGCCAGCACGCTGACGAGCAGCTCCATGCTGCCGCCGGACTATCCGGAACATGTGCTCAAGGTGTACAAGTCGGATCAGACGTGCAAGTATGTGCTCATCTACAAGGAGACGACGGCCCATGAGGTGGTCATGTTGACACTGCAGGAGTTTGGCATCCATGATCCCAGCTCGAATTTCTCGCTGTGTGAGGTGAGCGTTGGGGAGGGCGGCATGGTGAAGCAGCGTCGCCTGCCCGACCAGCTGCAGAATCTGGCCGAGCGTATCAGCTTTGCGGCACGCTACTATCTCAAGCTAAACGACAGCACCGAGCCGCTGGTGCCGGACGAGCTGGCCCTGGAGCTGGTGCGCGAGTCGGGCGTTCATTTTCTCCAGCTGAACGCGTATGAGCTGGCCATACAGCTAACACTGCAGGACTTTGCGAACTTCCGGCAGATCGAGTCCACGGAATATATCGACGAGCTGTTCGAGCTGCAATCGAAATACGGCGTGCCCATGCTCAGTAAATTCTCGGAGCTGGTGAATCGTGAGATGTTCTGGGTGGTCAGTGAGATTTGCGCCGAGCACAATATCGTGCGGCGCATGAAGATCGTGAAGCAGTTCATCAAGATAGCGCGCCACTGCAAGGAGTGCCGCAATTTCAACTCCATGTTTGCCATCATATCGGGACTGGGCCACGGCGCCGTGTCGCGCCTGCGCCAGACCTGGGAGAAGCTGCCCTCGAAATATCAGCGGCTGTTCAATGATCTGCAGGATCTGATGGATCCCTCGCGCAACATGTCCAAGTACAGGCAGCTCGTATCGGCTGAGCTGCTCGCCCAGCATCCCATCATACCGTTCTATCCGATTGTGAAAAAGGATCTGACCTTCATCCATTTGGGCAACGATACTCGGGTCGATGGCCTGATCAATTTCGAGAAGCTGCGCATGCTCTCCAAGGAGGTGCGCCTGCTGACGCACATGTGCAGCTCACCCTACGATCTGTTGGCCATATTGGAGCTGAAGGGCCAGACGCCATCGAATGCGCTCTTCTCGCTCAACCAGATGTCCGCCTCGCAGAGCAATGCCGCTGCCGGCACGGTGATTGCGGCCAATGCCGGCCAGGCGACGATCAAGCGACGCAAGAAGTCGACCGCGGCGCCGAATCCCAAGAAAATGTTCGAGGAGGCGCAAATGGTGCGACGGGTGAAGGCCTATTTGAATAGTCTCAAAATACTGAGCGATGAGGATCTGCTGCACAAGCTCTCGCTGGAGTGTGAGCCACCGCACGGCTCCACCTACTCGGGCAGCATATCGCACGGGAATAGCTCGCATCGCAGCGCCGGCAGCGGCAGCATCAATGCCGGCAACACCGGCACCGGCAGCATCAATGCCGGCGGGGATCAGCTGAGCATCTATTCGCACACCAGCTCCAGTTCGGCGCCAAATTCATCGCTGTCGCTGCGCAAGCGACACCCCAGCTCGCCGACGCTCTCCACGACCAGCTCGACGAGCTCCACCAGCGACAATCAGCGTCGCCAGCAGCTGCACAACAATGGACCCAAATTCGGCACCGCCTCACCGCAGGCCGTCAAGAAAATGCTCTCGCTCTCGGAGTCTTCGAAAATACGACCACATCAGCCGTTCGTGCCGCGGCACAGCTCAGCGCTGCCCGGCGTCCTGCCGCCGCTGCATCATTTACATGCGGCGCATGGCTTCAGCACGCCGGCCGGCGCCGGAGGCGGCATTGTGCCAGCTGCTGGTGCTGTGGTGCCGCCGGGCGTGGCCAATGCTCAGTGCACGCCCAGTCCCAGTCCGTGTGCACACCGACGTCTGGCATCGGGAGGTAAGCAGCATCTGCTATTCCCTAGACTTGAGCGATTAGCGAGTTCTGAGTATTTCTGTGCTGGTTTATGGCTGGATTAGGGAATGTCAATCATTGACCTAAGTAAATCTGTTGACTTGGTATTTGAAAAGGAAATTCGACTGATATTTAGAATATGGGAAAAACAAAAGATTTAAATACTTAAAGTGTATTTAAGACAAGTATAATAGAGATTACAGTTGAGCAGATTTTCTATGTATATAGAAATGGTGTTCTGTTAAATCATGGCTAGTTCTAAATGCCTCAAAATAGGTACATATATTTTAATAATATTTAATATAACTCAAACTAACAAATATTTTAGAGAATTTTGAAATGTTAGTCACTTTTCATTTCATGTTAATGTAAAGATTAATGTTAATGTTACTTAAAATGGAGCGAAAGAAAATGGAATCAGTATTGATAGGAAGTACAGTAGTACTCCTCTTATAGCGACGAAATTTCTGGACCCCAGACAAACTTTTATGAGCAAACTTCTACGGTTATAGCGCTTTCCGGGTAAGACGACGGTCGCTTGAGTGTCGTTATAACCGGATTCTACTGTATTTAGGTTTCGCTTCGATTTTATTCAATTCATTTTGAGTACATTTAATTTCAACTTGGGTTTTTTGGATTTTCCATTCATGCATGGCTCTAATACATATGTGAATATAAATGTAAATATTTACATATCAATATAATTATTTATATTACTATAGCTGCAATAGGTGCCTAAAACAGCTGTTCTCCTAAATTGCTGAATAATTAATTTATAGAAAAAGAAAAACAAAAAAAAATGAGAACTTTTATACCCTTAACTCATTGAAAATGAGCTTAATGCTTTAGCAAAAATATATACAACAGGCAAAAAGAGGCGAGGCAGACGCTAATTATTAACCATATTCCATTCCATTTCGTATTCCTGAGATTATCCAATCGATCTCTATTGATAAGTAATTGCTCTGCATGTGTTTTAAGTTGTGTATGTATAAAGGAATTACTCGCAGGGTATTTACTAGTCGTGCACTCCCATAACAGACAATATAAATTGATTGTATTTTAATTGATTCGATTTCCTTTACTCTCCTGCTTCAGGTAACATAATGCCCACACGTGCGATACACGAGCGCTCGCACTCGGACACGCCCGCCCCGCCGCCGCCGTTGCCATCGGTGGACCTATCGCTGGAGAGCAGCAGTGTGACAACGTTTCGTGACTTACCGTTGCGCAAATCCGTGACTTCCGGTAAGTGAATAACGCCCGAAAGCATTGAAAAACTTTCGCCCTGTCGTCATGAAACTAAACGCTTAGACACTGCCTACTAAAAACTAAGAGTTCCATTTTAGCATATATACTAGTTAATAATAAGTATCATGCATAGTTGTAGCATAAATTTAGTTGGCGTTTAGATAATATGTAAAGTTAGTTGTGCTTTAGTATCAACCCCCGCTCCTCGCTTGCATTTGGCTGTTATATATATTATATTATATATATATATATATATATATATATATATAGATAGATGTATCTACTATATATGGTGGTTGGTTATCGCTGCTTTGGCATTTGGTTGTTGGTCTCTTACACTGCTTTATATACACACACAACACACACACATATACACTACTCACATACACCTGTGTGTGTGTGCTGTGACACACTTTACGCTACTTTTACTCTATTTTTATTGTCACAAACAAACACCCAACAGGTTCAGTATCGTCGTGTGATAGTGGGCATGGCTCCTACGCCCAACAGCAGCCGCAGGCGCCGCACCATCCACAACACCACCTGACATACCATCAGCAGCAACAACAACAACAACAACAACAGCAGCAGCAACAAACACAACACAATGAACCGCCACCGCCCGTTTATACGGCTGCCGATTGCCGCCTGTTGCAGCAAATTTCCAACAATGCCGTTACACGGAATTTGAATAGTCCCTGTCAGAGCACGAGCACTCCACCTAGCACACCCACACCACCACCACTAGCACCACAAACACTACAACAACAACAACAACAGCTACCCCAACTGCAACCACCAACAGCATCCATACAGCCACCACAGCTTCCTGCACCGCCAGCGCCTTATATACACATGCGCAGCCACCAGCAGCTGCAGCAAATCCAACAGCAATTGGCCATGCCACCTCCACCACCGCCGGTCTACACCAGCAGCCTGTACAATCATCATCATAGCAATGCGACTAGCAGACACCTGAACCACATGCATGGTAAGTAAGCTGCAACTAGCCTATGGCCTATGGAAACGATAACCAAAGCAACCATGTGCAGCGTAAGAGCAAAAGGGGCAGATGATTTAGTAAAGTGCTTAGCCATGATAGATTGAGGTAGATCTGTAGCGGATAGGTAGGTGAAATCGTGTGATAAATATATTGTATTTATCAGTGCGATAAGCATACGGTATAGTTGTGATTTCAGTTCTTACGATAAGATAAACTATATCTAAAGTATTCAACATTAAAAAGAGTTAAGTTAACCGAGAGTAAATAGCATGCTGTTAAAGCTATGTTGTTTTGATTATGTTAAATACTACTAAAAAATTTTAATTATAAACAAAAATAAATAAATAAATATATTATTTAATAAAAAAGAATTAGGTACATCTTCTACAATTAAATATATAATTTTATTCAACTGATTATTTATGATTTTCAGTTAACAGCGAACAAATAACATGCAGTTCAACCTGCGTTCTGCTAAAATAATGTTAGCTGCTATGCTAAAGCATAGGCTCGCACTATCTTTTGGAGTTTAATATCTGCTATTTAATTTGACACAAATCATTTAAAAAAATTAAACAAAACAAAAAAAAAAAAAAAAACATTTTTCATAAATTTAATATATTAATATATGTATATCATGTTTAAAAATATTGTTTACTTTGATAATTGAATATTAATTAATGAATATACTAATTATTTTTCCTTATTCCTCTGCAGGTGGACCGCCAAATTTTATGGATAGCACCAAGTGCACCATATGTCCCATGCCACCAATGAATCAATAAATCAAACTGTGCTGTTTTAACTACTAAATGTTAATTTAATTAGTTGTGAGTACGAAATTCTATTGAGAAAGAATAATGAAAATCTAATCTTATGTTTTCTCTTATCCTTTACAGCATATATATATATGCCAAAATTTGTTAAATGGTTGTGGTTTCCATGTCACCAGCAACAAAAACACATTCATACATCATATGCACATACACATATACATAGAAGAGGGGCACAACCATGGAAGAGCCGCTGCCTCAAAAAAAAAAAAAAAACCAGACGCGCACACACACAAAAACATATTTACATGTGCGCATACCCATTATCATGAACCCTTTTTTGCTACCCTTTAAATGTTCGATATCCCATTGTCACGTATTCTTAGATTAAGCGCCTAAAGTTTAGTTTATGCTCTATATGTTTTAAGTGGCTTACGATTAATTTTAATTTAGCACAATTCTTTGTAAACATTTTCCTCAAAAAAAAAAAAAAACAAAAACAAAAAAAACGAACAGGAATGATCCACAAAGCTGTTGCCTTCTCGCATACATCAAAAGAAAACGTCTGCAGGCAGACCTATCCAGCAGACTAAATCAAAAAACAAAAACAAAAAATTTGCAATCAAAATCTCTTTTGAAGACTTTCAGTCGGCATTTAAAAAAAATATATATTAACAATTTTTTGCCCAGCACAACAATAATTATAATATTAATGAAAAAAAGGGACGAGGCCGACTCAATCTATTGTATTCCATTTATGTATACCTTAGCTCATACATATATATCTATATGTATATATATACATACAAGATAGTTTTATCTAAAATACACTTACGTATACATATGCAAAATACTGATAAAAGAAAGAAAAAAAAAAACCTTCGCTCCGATTCCAAATATTTAGTTTGTAAGCCGATAGATTTTTTCGAATATTTTTCAAACGTGGTATTTAATATAATTTACGTTAAATGTAAAAACAAAAACAAAATAAGAATCCCAAGAACAATACAAGAAAAGACAAAAACAAAAAAAAAAAGACAAGATATATGAAAGTACAAGCAAATCGAAACCAACCAGAAACAAGAACAAGAAAACTAAAACCTGAGACTTGAAAATGAATCAACAAATATAATAATATTATTGATAATGATAATATAAAAGAATTTTTTGTAAACATATTTCTCTCACACGTTAAGGACTCCAATATTTTTCCATGTGTGTATGTATATATATATGCGATTGTCTGTTATACACATAGATATACATTATATAAATATATACATACAACTATATACAAGAAATCTCCATATATATTTATATATAAATATATGTATACATTGCCCATATACAAACCTGAACAAAGTCTAGCCCAACAATTTATGTTTCGCCTAAACGAAAAAAAAAAAAACAAACAAAATGAAATTTAAAAAACTTGCTAAATGTTTAATGTATACTTGTGCTCTTTTAATGTTTAAGTTAAGATAATGAAAATTCATGCTTTTTATGGCTAACTCGTAAATTGAATGTCAAAACGAAGCATATGTTTGTGCTTTTTTCGCTCGAATTCAATTTTTAATTAAAGTAAAGAAAAAATCTCAAGAAATGGTCATATGCGCTTTATAATCGAATTTTTCTTTTCTAAAGTTGGATAGATAAGAGAAAACTTATTTAGCTCTAGCGTAAACTTTCTTTAAAAAAATCTAAAATCAAACAAAATTTCATTAATTTCATTCTTAAATTAAGAAATTCTTGTTTAGATTTTATACCACTTCTATTTACTACTTAAAATGCCTTTATCTTTACAGAAATCTTGCCTTTAAAAATTTAATATTTTGTTTTAAAGAACTCTGCTTAAATTTCATTAACATTTCATATAACTTGCCTTTAAAACTTTTTATTAAAATTTTTTAAACATATTTTCACTTGATTTTATCCAACTTTAGAAAAAGAAAAGCAAAGATCCAATAAAAATATATTTGCGCAAAGAAAAAACTAAAATGTAATATTAATTCTGCTTGGCCGTTAAATAAAATATTTACAAATTATTTTAATTAAATACTTTATGTAATTCATTTAAGCTACAATATGCATGTGCATTATATATATGTATGTATTTCAGATATATATAATGCCTATATATATTGCAAATTACTTTGGAAAAAGAAAACAAACAAAATACAAAATACATGCAGTATTTCAGAAATTAAACTCAAAAACGATTTCTCTTTATATTTTTTATAGTGTTTATTTAGTGAAACGAAATGCTGAATTTTGTTGTTTAATTGAAAATGTATAATTTTTTATTGCTTTGCGTTGCGTAATGCATATCAATTGGTTAATTAAAAAAATGTGTATAAATAATTTGGCTTTAAACCTAAGCACTATGATTAACACAAAATTCGTTTTGTATCGGGTGGAGCGCTTAAATTGGTTGTTTAACAAATTCTTCAACTCTTAAATATACAAATTTCGGATCATCACAAATCATATAGACAAAATGATCGTAAATGGGTATGGGTGGTATATATATATATATAGTAGTTGCCCAAATGGAAGAACAGTCGCATTTTACTTAGGATTACGGATGAAGTGTATATGAAAACCAAGTCTTTGTGGTTGCCAAAAAGTTGTTCGTTTCTCTTCGTTCTTCGTTCACTCGTTATTCATAGGTTAAAAAGGCTTAAATATTTGAAATACTATTTAGAGCTAACGTTAGCCCCGTATTGGGAATTAGTTGCCGCTGAAATTTCGCTGCCACTTAAATTAAACGAGTGCGCTTCAAATACGTGATGAGCAGATTGTAGATGAATTTGTATTGCGCTAGCGATGGTATGATTTTGTCCCGCTGATGCCGCAGCTGGCCGATGACGCGCGGTATATCCAAGTCCTAAAGCATAACAGACATTAATTTACTATACAGTATATATATTATAGCTATAGCTCCCACCTCATTGTGATCCAGTGTATAGAGCAGTAGATCGGCTGTCAGTGTCACGCCCGAACGGCCGCCTCCCTCCAGACAGTGTATGAGCACGGGTGGATTTGTGTTATGTCCCGGCGGCACCTCGTTTGTCGATGCCAAACGCACCGAATTGAGCTCCTCGAGAAAGTCCAGAAAATGATTGACATCACGTGGACAATTCTGTTCGGCCCAATCGGCGTATTTCAGATGCCACACGGAACGATAGCGACGCGACGGCACATGATATAAACTCAGCTTGCTGGTGGTGCAACGGTCCGTAGTTTGTGAGAATTCCTGAAAGACCTGAAACTGCACATATACGTATATATATATATATTAATATATGTATTATTTGACTATATTATTTGCTGGCTAGTTAGTTACATTTCCAAACTCCATGCACTGTTGCGTGCTGAGCGGTATGTAGCTCATGTCCTCCGTCAACTGCACCACCAAATAAACATCCGCCTCCCACACGCATTGCCAGAAGATACGCATCGTTTGCGACTCCTGGGGTGATTGGGCGACGATGTAGAAACGCTGCTTCGTGCCAACGGTGGCCTAGCAATCGAAGCACAAATTAGAGTTAAAATCAGAGATTGAGTGGAAATGGAAAACTAACCGATATATATGAGGCATTCACGTAGCCATGGCGATTATCTCTCGATGGCGTTAGACGCACGCGATTATCATCGTATGGCAGAAAATTGGGATCATGATTCTTCGGTTCGTTCTCCTCGAGCAAGGCGCAGGAATATTGCGCATGCTCGCGTCTCTTCGGTATGCGTTCGAACTCCAAATAGAGCTGCGAATCCTGCAGTTTATCATTTAAGATCTGGCACTAAAACAAAAGAAAAAGAAGAAGGTTACTGATTAGATCGAGAAACCCAATTTCACTTACCAATTTATCCTTTGAATACTGCCCCGATATGGGCTGCGGCTTGCTGACGCCTGTCGACCAACGATGCGCATTGAGATTGAGATCGTCCTGGGCCAATTTCATTTTCGTTGCCAGCTTGGCCTGCTGCGCCGCCGAGCTGCTGGCCTTCTCGCGGCCCAATGTTGCCGATTTCTGTTTGTCGGGCGTTTTGCTGCGCGACAGAATGTTCCAGCGACGGCGACGCTTCACATCCTTGCTGGCCGACGACGAGCCGGTGGTGTCCAGCGTCGAGTTGAACATCGAGGATGTGGACGCCGATGTGTTGGCAGACAGATTCATGGCACTAAATTGCTGCTGGAGCAGCCCGTCGCCCGTCGGCGAAATCACGTCCACCGTCGACTTGTTCAGGCTGGCCGTCGAGCGATGTTGACGCGGCGGTGCTGTTGCTCCAATGGCGGGCGCTGCGCTGGCCGCCCGAGCTGCTCTCTGTGGCGCCTGTGGCTCCAGGAACTGCAGCTCTGTGCTCGCAGCACGATCCGCGCCCGCATATTTCTTAATATTCCGTGTAATCTCATCGTCCGGCTGGGCATTCACCGTCACCGTCACCACGTTATTGTTGTTGTTGTTGCCGTGGCTGCTGCTGGAGGATTTCGTGTTGGCATGCCGTGCAGCGGGCACTGGCGCCACGGCGCCCGGCGGCGCTGACTGTATGGAGGAGGCGCGTTGACGCATGGCATCCGCATTGGCATTGCTGGCTCCGGTGCTGCCGCCACTGGCTCGCTGCGGCAGCGGCACATTCTCATAGATGGGCTCAATGGAACCGTTCATCGCGCTGCGCTGTAACGGCGTCGGCGTCGTGGCCACCGGCTGAGGACTGCTGGCGGCTGGCGGCGGTGCCGAGCTGCGATAGCCACTGGGCGGCAAAGTGGGCGAACTACAAAGCGACAAATGACAAATGACAAATGTTATTCAGTATATTTATTTATATTATAGTGTTTATTTTAATGCCTGCTGCTAATTGGCAATTTGTTTACCTCTGCACAGCTGCGGCCGCAGCGGCGGCCTGACTCATCGCCGACTGGCGCAGCTGGGACATTATGGACGGCTGCTCCTCAATCATGTTGAGGTTCTCGAATGTGCCGTGCGGCGGCAGATATGGCTGCGAGTGGCCCATGTGCCCGATATACGGATACTGATGCAGCATTGTCGCTCCGGACGATGTCGGCACATTGCCGTGCATGCCGCCGGCGGCGGCGGTGAGCGCCACGAACTGGCCGCCATTGAGCAGTGTGCGATTGGAGACGAGATCGGGCGACGAGCCCGACACATAGTTGCGGTAGCCCTGCAGTGGGCGCGGCGTGGCCACAGCCAGATCCGGCGTCGATGAGGAACTCAAGCGATTCACGGGATACGGCGGTGGAGCCTTGTGTCGCATCATATGCATCCGCTGTGACAGCTCCAAATAGGCAGCAGGTGACTGATGCTGCTGCTGCTGCTGTTGTTGCTGTTGTTGTTGCTGCTGTTGCTGCTGCTGCTGCTGCTGGGTTTGATAGAAGTTCAGATGATGATGGTGGGCATGCAATGCAGCCGCTGGCTGCGCCACGTCCGGATAGCGATGCGCCGCCGTCAAGTGATGGCCGAACAGCAAATTCTCGCCATAGACCGCCGGATTGTGCACATCCGGCTGCGAGCCGGCATAATAGGCGGCAGCATTGCCCGGCGTGGCCAGGGCCAGCGTCACATTGTGCAGATCGGCGGAGGGCGTGCGATATTTCAGCTGCACGGCCGTCTCATAGTCCGGCGCCGGACGATACGTGGGCAGCATGGCCTTCAGGCGTTCGCGTTCGTGTGTGTCCGTGCTGTTGCCGCCATTGATGTTGCTGTTGTGGTGCAGCATGCTGTTGCTGCTGTGCAAATTGTTGTTGCTCAGGTCCAAGCAGCTGCTGCTCTGGCCCAGCAACTGGCTGTGGCTATGGCTGGCGGCTAGCGAAATATTGGACGAGAGCAACTGTTGCTGCTGCTGCTGATGCTGCAACTGTTGTTGATGCTGCTGTTGCAACTGTTGCTGTTGTTGTTGCTGCTGCTGCTGCTGCTGCTGTTGTTGTTGCTGTTGCTGCTGCTGTTGTTGCTCTGCAGCCGCCACATAATCGTATTCCACATAGCCCACACTGTCGCCGCCCAGCGTATTCCCATTGTTGCTCTCCATGTCCGGGCCCACGCTGCTGCCCAGGCTCGAGGGCGTGTCCGTGTCGATGTAACGCTTGAAGAACTTGTGCTGCATGATGCACAGCTTCCAGAAATACCGAGCAGTATCCGCCTCGCTGAAGATGAAGCTGCCCACAATGCTCCCATCGCCGTCCAGCTTATTCTGCTCGATCTTAATGGTGCGCTTATCGATGGTCACCGTATGGAACTCCTTCCAGGGGAAATACTGCCGGCCATTGTCCGCATTCACGACCATTCCATTGATGGCCAACCCGAGCTGCAGATCATTGCCCAGCGTATCCTTGGCCGCGAACCGCTCCTCGCCATATCCATCCAGCTGCTGGCAGCACTGGATATACATCTCCTCCGCCTGGCTCTGATTGAGATGGACAATGCCCGAGTGCTGCTGCAGCACCTCCATGATCAGGCCCTCCAGCATGCTGTCGTCGTTGGCCAGCCCTTGCATGTTGCGCGGCAGCACCAGGGACTTCTTCAGATAGTCCTTCGACTGCTTGTCGCTCTGATAGCTGCTGTCATATTCGCCCTGGCGACAATACAGAGCCAGCAGTATGGCCGTGCGTATATCGCACGCAATGCGCCCCTCGTAGATGTCGCTCTTCAGCTGCAGAAAGTAATAGAAGCGCGTCGCCTCGTCGTTCAGGTGCCGCACGCCCGTCGTCACATAGTGACGCACGCGCAGATACATCTTGTTGTCGGCGGCATATTTGAGCAGCTGGCGGCTGAGCGAACGCTCCAGATCGAGCCATTTGTATTCGTCCTCCTTGTCCTTGACCAGATAGCGCAGGCCAAAGAATTCTGGCTGCTGGATGTAGAGCCGTTGGCACACATTGTCCAGGCACTCCTGTCCCTTGCTCTCCGAGCTGATGGTGCAGTCAACGGTGCTCGAAACATCTGTTGCAGAGATAAATATATGTATGTATGTATAGTATTTGTGTATGTTAGTTAATAGTGGATAAAAACGTGCGCAGATAAAACCCAAAAGCAACAACAACAACAGCAGTAACAATGCTTGGCAACACAGCACGCGCAAATATGCTAATGTACACAGAGATATTTTTGTTGTCTAATCGTTTTTTTTTTTTTTTTTTCTTTTGATTGCCTTCTACGCTTTATTGAGCCACAAAAGCACTATCAACGGATATCGTTGAGCTATTTCTCGCTGCACTGTTAATTTTAACAGTGTGCGCCTGTTACGAACGCAATGACATTGGCTTCAAAATATTGAACAGTAGCCAAGCTGATGAATAAGTAAAGCTTTTAAATAAATTTATAATTATTTCAATCAGTTACATTTTTAATACACTTTTAAGATCAAACATATTGAATTTTCAATTAGGTAAATTATTTTTTAATTCTTAATATAAATCAAAATATTTTATTAATGGATAATCAAACATTTATTTCTACTTCTCATTCTTATTACCTTTATTTTTATGTTACTGAACTTTTACTGTAATTATTCTAAGCCAGTGTCATTTCAGCATAAGCTATGTAGCTGCTAACTTTTAACAGCTGGAGCCTGTTAACGCTGTTAACAGTGGCGCAACAAGTCATATATAAGAAATCAGAAAACTGCTGTATTTGTTTTTGTTGTTGCGGTTGTTGTTGTCGCTGATATGTTTTTGGCGAAAAAGCGAATTCCGAAACGAAAACTAGTCGTAACGAAAGTCGTAAATGTTAGCTACGATAAAGGCACGGTTTATCTGCTTGCTCTTGTTGCTGGCCTTATAAAAGAAATAACAAACAATTATATGTTTCCAATTAAAAACGCGCAAATGAGTAAATAAATCAACAAGTGTAAAACTTGACGGCAGCTGCGTATCTTGTTGCCGTTGTTGTTGTTGCTTTGATGTTGTTGTTTTGGGCGACTCATAGACTTGTTCAATTGAAAATTTGAACACTTGTGTTATTGATAGTCTTCTTTCAATTGCTGTTATTGTTGCTGTTAAGCTGATACGCCCCCATAGACGCACTCACGCACACACACTCGTACACGCACACTCACCTAGCAAATGATGCACATTTATAACAAATAGATTTTTGGACGTCACATTATATTGTCGACATTTTTTAAAGAATTTCAGTGGCATTTCCGTGGCGTTGTGTATGAAGCGAAGACACGCTGCTGTTGTTGGCTTGTTGTTGTTGGTATCGGAGTTGTTGTTGTTGGCCAGCAGGTACCAACGACATTTGCATGTAAATTACACAATTGGAATTTGTTGGATGTTGTTATTTTTTAAATATTTTCTAGCTGCTTGCGTACAGCTTTTAAGGCACTTTGAATCGAACACAGTTGTGTGTACACGTTAAGCATTAAAATTTTATAATTAAAGCTTATTTAAAGTCGTTGCGGAAAAAATAAATAAAAGCGTTAACAGAAAAACTAAAACGAAAGAGTAGTTTGGTCGTGGTATCGAAAGAGACGAATGAGTACACGACTGTTAGGGATGTGCGTATTGCCGATAGTATACGCTAACAGTATGCTGTTAATCTGGCGTGCTTATTGTCTCTCCAAAAAGTAAACAGCAAAATTAAAAACATATTACACTTTTTATTGTATAATGCATGACCTTACATATACATATTTATAGACTTTTAAGCATGCCAATGCTAAAATTTCATAGCACCCTTTGTGATTTCATATCACTACAGTGTGATCTGCACAAGTTTCGTTAAGTTGCTGATTGCCCGATAGTTGAGCAATGAAAGGCAGCAGCACCACTTGAGTAACAATAACAACAGTATCGCTTTGTTAAAGCTGCCGATCGGACGTGGTTTTATTTTGCGTCTATAATTCCGGTGAATTAAGCGCAAACTATTTATCAATTACATACACGGCAATTCAGTTCAATTTTAACCGTACACCGACACGGGACAGCTTGGCGCTCACATTTAAACTCTAAAATTCCTTATATAGTAATTAGTCAATTACGCCTACATATATCAATTTTACATACATTTTTGTATGTATAGGTGCGCCTTGTCGGTGTTGTTGTTGCCGCTGCTGCAGTCGTCGTCACCGTTGTCGACGACGTCGCTGTTGTTGTTGTCCCGTCGTCGTGGCTTCCACTTTAACTAAATAAAACAAATTAAGCGCTCGCGCAACGTCAACGCTAAACGTGTATAATAAAAAAAAGAGGAAAATCGAAATAAAAAGGAGAAGCCAATAACAGAAAACCACACAAGGCGCATGCACAAACCTCTGAACGGGGGCAACAGACTCAATTTTGTATTTACAACGCATTCAGTGTAAGTTCTACGCATTTAAGATACATACAAATATGAGATATCTTGAACCGATTGCTCGATTCGTTTCGTTTCGTTTTGTATGCGGCATTTGATGGTCAAGGTTACACCAACAACAAGAGATCAATATATATATACATACATACACACCCTCATACATAATGTACACGTGTGCGTATGCGTTCATGTGTGTGGGTAAGTACACTCTGGCGTACGTGTGTGCGAGCGAGACAAGCAATATTACTGACGTTGTATAAAGTTCATTACCTGTTGCTGTTGCGCTGCTATTTCTTCGTTGAGTGTGCCAGTGTATGTGTGTTTGTGATTTTCTTTTTCTACCAAACAGGTTGCATGTTCGTTAAATTTTGAAGTAACATAATACTAGGCCATCTCGCTTGCACTCTCACTGCTTTCGCTTGAAACGTTGCTGAAGCATGCGGCATCAGCAATTTAATTCAATAAATTCTCTCTAGTTTATTTGTTTCGAAATATGTGTGATTGGGCGCGCCTTCAAATCTAGCTGAGCTAACCTCGCTTCTCTCTATAATCTGATGTATGGATAATAGGCTGTTTCGCACAGCTGTTTTTGACATTCTTATCAGTATTTCTACTTAACGTAAGTTGCCGGCGCGCCCTAAAGGGCTGAATGAACAGATAATAAGCTCACAAAGGGGTTATCGAAAAACCTCGTATGGCTTTAACAAATAAAATAAAAAAAAAAAAAAAAAAAAAAAAGTATTTCTACAGCTGACTTTCGATATTGAAATAAATATGTAAGGGTTGATATCTTTCAATGAGTAATGCATCCGTCGAATTCGGTTCTATTGGGTGTACATTTTTAGGTGGCTTTTATTGAATTTAATTGGTAATGTTAATAAAATTTATTGTTAATTACGTGCTTTTGCGTTCTATGTATTATGTAATTAATAAAATTTTCTAAATTTATTATATAACAAGTTATTTAATATAATTGTTTTTTATAAAATCATAACAATTAAATTAAAATTATAGTGTTAAATTTATTCATCTTAATAATACAATTGTAAAACTGAAAGTGAAATATTTTTCTTTTAGTATAAAAATATTTTTCAAATTATAATAGATATTTATTTTATTTTTATTTATTGTAACAATATACATAATATATAGCTACAAATTATCACAGAGTTTGTTTAATAGCTTAAATTGAATATTCACGTGTTTTTATTTTTGACTTTTCAACTATCTATGCATATTCAGTGCTTCTCCTTTGTATTATTAACCAAAACGAAATATGAAACAAACGTATATTTGTATGTAATAATGTATGCATATATTTTATATATGTGTGCTAACTTTGACATTGAAACAAATACAAGCGATTGGGTTTATTGTTATGGCGAGGTTGTCCCAAGTCTTTGCTCTCCTCCAATATATTACTCTACACAAACACCAACCCAATCACAAGCACACGCATACACACACACACACACTCACACAGACACTTCACTTGGCCCCGTTGTGTTAGACAAACAGTTTTTAAAACGGCAACAATAATGTGCAGTGAGTGATAAGAGACCGCTCGCAGCACATTTTTGCTCATTCATGCTTACTTTTGTGTTTAATGAACTCACTTTAGTAGGCGGGGCTATCGAAATCTCTCGGCTTGACTAATTCTGCCTGCTCGTCTGTTCCTTTGGCGGGACAATAAGTTTTTGCCCAGTCAACATTCGCGTGCGAAAAATCGGGTTGTTTTTCAACTTGAGCTCATTTTAACTTAATTGAATTTACAATATGAAAAACGTGTCAAATTAGCAATGGAATTAAAATTGAAAATTTCTGTAATATTTTATTAAATTTTAAATGTTCAGTAAACTGTAAAAATCGGCAAGTTTTCTTATATGTGTTAGTGAATCAATTTGAGTCATAAAATCTGAAGAGGCAACCGATTCCTCTTTATATAAGTTGGAGTATATTCAGAAAGCTCTATTGGTAATGCAAATTTTTAAATTACTTTAGTTTTTATTTTAGAGAATAAAAAGAATAAATACTTTGTTTTTTAAAATATTTTAAATAATTATTAATTTATTTGTTAGTTATATCTTAATTAATTTATAAAATTTATATATTATATATATTGATTTAATTTTTCACTCCTTTTTAAATTTTTTAGCAGCTGATCTTAATATATTAATAATATATTATTTCTGTTTCCTCAATCGAATATCTTAAAACTGTAATTTTTAAAAAATTGTAATGTTTTTACTTTTAAATTGAGGTTAGATTTAATTGAATGTCAGGGCAAAGGTACATGAATTAAATTGTAGGAATGTTAATGAACTATGCAAAATGCTTACGTCAAGTGCATAAGTTAATTCAAAACTAGATAGAAAATGGAACGAGCAGAAAAGTTATATCAATTAGAAGTTCTTTATATGTGTATAAAGTATCATATATATATATATATCTTGACCAAACCCAAAAAAATGCGTGACTTCCTGTTCTCAGAACACAAAGACAGAAGTACAACAGGTGATATTATATAATGATACAGACATACGAATATCTATCTATATATATAGGTTTAAAAACGTCGGTTTTATGAGAGCAGGAAAGCACGCAATATTTCAGGTAAGGTTAAGAAAAAATTAATAAATGGTATGTTTAGGAAAAATGTGTATTTAAATATTAAATAAAGTAATGCAAAAGAAAATTAATTTTGGACATTTGATATGCAATAATGATAATTAATAAAATACGCATTACGTATTTTCTGAGAAATAATTATTATATGCATAACAACCATTTTAAAGGTTTTGAAATAAAAGGAATTTTGATAGACTTTATAATATAAAAACAAAATGACTTTAATAATATTTTGAAATTCGTTTGTTATATAATATATAAATTGATATTATGGGGTCATAAAAATAATAGTGCGAGCGTTAAATATTCGACAATAAAATTTAATGAGAATCACAATATTTTGAGATTAATATTAAGATTAGTATATTTCTTAATAATTCTGGAAGAAAATGATTAAATAGTTTTTCTTGAATATCATAGTGACTATTAACAAATAAAAAAAAAAAAAAACGATAAACAATTATTAATAGCTAGTAACTACATATATACAAATGCACACACATAATTAAATTATATTGTTTGCAAATTGTGCTTAATTAATATCCAAGTACTGAGCAAGTAATTTAGAAAATTTATAAGCTAATTTGTTATTGAATATTGTTAATAAATATTATATATTATTATATATATATATAATAATTAATTATTATTTATATAATTGCCTTACATTTTTTCGCAATTACATAACAACCCTTTAATTAGCTTCAATTTCGAAATTCATTGCAATGGTGTTACACACACACACAAACAACGCACACACAGAAACCTTACCTGTCCATTTCTGACCTACAAAACTTGAGCAGTTTTTCCGCGCCTGTCTATGCTGGCTTTACATATTTTGTTTTTGTTTTGTGTTTCTTTTCTTGTCATTGCTTGAGTCGATTAACCATTGAACACCTTTTATATTTTTAATGGCAACTTGTGAAAGATACGGAGCAGTACGCCATGGCTGGGTTCGATTTGCATACGTGTCGAAGCTGTCGATTGTCGATTTGTCGGCTGTCGCCTCGACGCGCCTCGGAAATTGTTTAATATTTATTTTTTTGCCATTTGCTGACCACAGCAACAAGAACTAAAATATTGCACGAATATTTTCAAAGCACAAATACAAACGCACGTAGTCCAAAAACACATTAGACATTAAGAAACCTGCTCAAAATTCAAGGTGCAAAGCCAACGTGTTTAATATGATTGACTGTTCCCGTTTTTGTATGTGTGTGTGTGTGTGTGGAGACATAGACTATATGTATGTTTGCATATATGTATATATATTTATACTCGTAAGATGCCGGGTAAAGATCAGTGTTTCCGATAGTAACAAGTAAGAAGACTCTAGTCGAGACTGCTCGACTAGGAGATACCCTGAACCCTCTAAGCTGATATTCTAATCATTCTGCACTTCTTTTATGCACACATACATACAGATGCATCCACACGCACGCATAAGCCTGCGCTCTGCTAACTGCGCAGTAAGCAGCGACTGCGCTTGGGCTGCGCTGCAGTGTGGGCAATACTATGAGAATTTATTTGTCAAATAACTTCTTTTGGAGACGTACGATCTTCATGAAACTTTTAGAGCGTAATCATATGGTGAATATGTGTGTATATTCCAAAGCCCAAGTCTCTAGTATTTGAAATACGCTTTTTACAAAAGTGAGGGTGAGGGGGTGAATTTAAGGGTGGGGGGTAAATTTTAACAAAAACCGAAATTGTATAAATTGCGTATAAGCATACATTAAAAATTTGGAGACTCTAGCAATAAGGGTGTAGAAGATATAATTTTATAACTGGTTTTCGATAAGGTTTTTTATCGATAAAAAAGATCGGGATGAGTTATCGATTTTTAATGATAAACTTGATATGCGCGCTGTAATTACGGACATTTAAAAAAAAAGTTGAAGTCTCTAGCTCTTATATCTTCTGAAATCGACGCGTTCATACATACGGACGGACGGACGGACGGACGGACGGACGGACGGACGGACGGACGGACGGACGGACAGACAGACGGACAGGGCCAAATCGACTCAGCTCGTCGCCCTGATCAAGAATATATATACTTTGTGGGGTCTGCCACGCCTCCTTCTGCCTGTTACATACTTTTAACAAAACCATTATACCCTGATTTCCCATTTTCAATGGGTTCAGGGTATAAAAAGTGAAATGAAAATAATAATTTTTTTAAATTTTTTATATATATATATATATATATATATATATATATATATATATATATATATACATGTATGTATATAAATGTATAAAATAAAATTTATAAATAAATTTATTTCCTAACTTTTAATAATAACTATTCATCGCAGACTGAGTGTTTATGGGTAAATCCATAAACATTCAAATGTATTCAATAATATTCGAAGAAAAGATACAAAAATAAAGTAGCACAAATTTCTTGTAAATAATGCAAAAACTCTAGAATTTAGTATTCTAGAATACAATCGAAATGTTCACAAGGTTTTTCTTATTTGGTTGCATTTATTGAGTCATTATTGTATAAATAATATGTATTTTAATTAAGAGCGTTTATTTTATATAATCTTTTTAAAAAGTTTTGTAGATCTTAAAGTGTTAACGGAAATATAAGCTGCATAATACTTTATTTTTTTAGTCTTCAAACTAATATCTTAAGGTCATTGAGCTTTAGAACGCAGTGTCTAACTACAATAGGTATGTATATATTCTGTGCATATATGTATGTATTTAAGTCTATTTGTACGTATTCAACGCTGACGTAATCAATGCCGTCATATGTATATATGGATATACATATATGTACATATATATTTTGGTCGAAACAATGTCAACAAAAACGTAAATATCACTCAAGTTTATGAAATAGTACTTTCTGTAGTTCCCTCAGTTATCTGTCGTCTTTTGTTTACACTCAGCGTTAGGTTGCCAAAAGAAATGCGATATTTTCAGCATTCTCAAAGTCTACAAACTCTTATCTATCTCTCTTATCTCTCTCCCACTCTCTCTTTGGGCTGGGAATCGCGTGCTGAGCGTCTGTTGCTGATAAGCAATGCGTTTCATTTCGCATAAAAACTGTTGTCGGCAATGGGGTTGGCTGTTAGTTAACAGTGCGCTGTTAAGGTACACAGACGAAGGTGAGCGAACGGACAATGCGCATCAAGTTGACTGTTAACGCGCGTGTTTGTCTATGTCTATATTGCGCATGAATTAAAGTGAATTTGAAATATAATTAAAATCCTATTAACAATCGCACACAGGCGACTCTGTCTGTGTGTATGTGTGTGTGTGTGTGTTTGTGTAATTAGACAGACAGCTCGGGCAGATTAGCAACAATTAAAAACTGGTTGCATTTCGTGTCAATGTCAATCCGAGCTGATGTGTGTTAGAGCGAGATAGTGTTATGGCGCTCAGTTTACCGTTAGAACAAGTGCGGAAGCCCGCTGATATTGTTATTTATTTATAGTGTATATTTTTTTTGGTTGCCGTTAGACGCATGCAAAATAGCTTCAAAACTGTATTCGCATTAGAGAGAGTTCTATTCAATTTGGTGTGTGTGTATGAGTCTTTGTGTGTATGAGTGTGGCATACGTGGCATACATTAAGTGCGTGCTCAAAGTGCGATATGTAAATGTTTAGAAGACACTGTTTAGCTCCCTCTTTCGCCCATTCGAGCCCCCGTGAAACTCAAGCTTGTGTAAAGTGTATGCAAAATTGAAACTATCAGGCGTTTTTTTTTTATTTATTTTTTTTTATTTTTATTTATATTATTTTATTTTATTCTGTATTTCCCTTTCCTTTTCAGACTGAGACCTTAGACCATGGCCAGTGAACAGGCACCCATTGATGTAGCTGGAGCCACCGGAGATGAGCCCTTTCTGGGATTGTTGGATGTGGCACTGCTGGCGGTGCTGATCGGCGGTGCGGCCTTCTACTTTCTGCGGAGCCGCAAGAAGGAGGAGGAGCCCGTGCGCAGCTACTCCATACAGTGAGTAACCATTGCAAACAGCAACTGTACAAATAAATATTAGATGACTCCATTTGCTCCATCACCAATCACAGGCCAACCACAGTCAGCACCACCATGGCCACGGATAATTCGTTTATTAAGAAACTCAAAACCTCCGGCCGCAGTTTGGTTGTCTTCTATGGCTCACAGACGGGCACGGCCGAGGAGTTCGCCGGCCGTTTGGCCAAAGAGGGTATTCGTTATCGACTCAAGGGCATGGTCGCCGATCCCGAGGAATGCGATATGGAGGAGCTGCTGCATCTGAAGGACATTGATAACTCATTGGCCGTCTTCTGCTTGGCCACCTACGGCGAGGGTGATCCCACGGACAATGCCATGGAGTTCTACGAATGGATCACTAATGGTGATGTCGATCTAACGGGTCTTAATTATGCGGTAAGTGTACAGTTATTTTTTAATGCCGTGTGTCTGATAAGGCAACTGTTTCGCTAATCGTCGATTACACGATTCACGGACGCGCGGTCATAACAATTCTTATCGAGCAATGGCACATGCAGATAACGTTATCTAGTTCCCCAACAAATTAGAATAGCCATGTAATAATCGTTACGCCGTTTTATTTTTTGCCTATCAATATATTATATATTATTATATTAAACCGTAAAAAATCGGAGCGTTCTATCGGGTCTCGATAGAGTTGTAAGGTAAAATTGATTTGTTGTTAAGCGAGAAATATAATCAGTCAAGCGATTCAAATAAGCTCGAAGGACGGTAATTATAGATTATTATAGAAATAATTGATATTTTAGGTTGAGAGGGTGAAAACGCGGGACTAACAAAGCCAGCAGTAGACATTATAGATTAGAAAAGTATAGTGAAAAAGAGAAAGGGAGTCCGACTGTCTGACTAATAGTAGTACATAATTATATATTAGTACTGCAATAGTGGATTGGTTTAAGAGAGAAAGAGAGAGAAACAGTGTGAATAACAGTAGTCACTTGTTTAGCATTGAACTGTTCATATGATAATAATTTAATAATTGTCATCAAGACTGTGTATTTTCTAAATTTTTTCTTAATAATATTCACAAAAAAAAATTACGATTTCGGAAAAGAAATTTATATATTTTTTTATTTATTTATTTATTTTTATTTATTTTTTTTTTTTCGAGCAACTGTTGTGAGTTGCGTAATTGAAATATTCCAAATGACAGCATATTTCTCTTAATTGATACAAGGCTAAAATTTGTATATTTCATTGCTAATATTTATTATTGGAGCAAAAATGTATTATTCACTGCACAGAAAATCTAAAACCTATTATATATTTTAGTTATTTTTATTTTTTTTATTTTTATTTTTTTTAAAACATATTTTTTGTAGTGTTTCATAAATATAATAATCTTAATTAAGTTGCTGTTAAGCGTGCGTCTGCCTGTGACGTTAAGTCTCGTTCACCTTGTGGCTGACACTCTGTTAAATGCGCCGCACACTCGGACAGTCATGCTAGAGCTGGTCACACTGTGGCGCACGTAACAGCTGTTGCTGCCAAACGTGCACACGCTCGCACAACTGTTGCGCAACATTGTTTACTATTTGCGATGCGCAATGTGTGTTCATAATTGAAATAATTCAAGTTTTGCTGAATGAAACGGAGATTGCCATGTGATACGTATGCACTGGCGGCTGCTGCGGAACTGAAACAGAAAACTGGGCGGCAACAACAACAAAAACAGCGACAACGATGCTGTGCACGCTAAGCGGCGCCGGCGTCGCTGTTGGCCTTCGCACGCGTCGCTGTCAGTGGACGGGTCGTACTTTGCTCTGGCTATTAAATAATTTATATAATAAGGCAACAACACGCGTAGACAACGGCAAACAGATTGAGCATGGTGTAATAACGTTATATGTCAATGGCTAATTACTGTCCTAACAATTGTTTTTCTCGCTTTGCTTGTGTGTGTAGGTATTTGGCCTCGGCAACAAGACCTATGAGCACTACAACAAGGTGGCCATCTATGTGGACAAGCGCCTGGAGGAGCTGGGCGCCAATCGGGTCTTCGAGCTGGGTCTGGGCGACGACGATGCCAAGTGAGTGTCCCAAATGAAGTAGCCTTAAAAATCTCAATTAAATTGAAGTTTATTCAACTTTTTTTGTGCATCAGTATTGAGGATGACTTTATCACGTGGAAGGATCGTTTCTGGCCCGCTGTCTGCGATCACTTTGGCATTGAGGGCAGCGGCGAGGAGGTGCTGATACGCCAGTACCGCCTGCTCGAGCAGCCCGATGTGCTGCCGGATCGTATTTATACCGGTGAAATTGCGCGTCTGCATTCCATGCAGAATCAGCGTCCACCGTTCGATGCCAAGAATCCATTCCTCGCTCCCATTCGTGTCAACCGTGAACTGCACAAGGGCGGCGGTCGGTCGTGCATGCACATCGAGCTGAACATTGAGGGCTCGAAGATGCGCTACGATGCCGGCGATCATGTGGCCATGTATCCCATCAACGACAAGTCGCTGGTGGAGAAACTGGGACAGTTGTGCAACGCTGACTTGGATACGGTATTCTCACTGATTAATACCGATACGGATAGCAGCAAGAAGCATCCATTCCCCTGCCCAACCACCTATCGTACTGCTCTGACGCACTATTTGGAAATCACTGCTATTCCACGCACCCACATACTGAAGGAGTTGGCCGAGTACTGCACGGATGAGGCCGACAAGGAGTTCCTGCGCAGCATGGCCTCGCTGGCACCAGAGGGCAAGGAGAAGTATCAGAGTTGGATACAGGATGCCTGCCGCAATGTGGTGCACATACTGGAGGACATCAAGTCGTGCAAGCCGCCGTTGGATCATGTTTGTGAGCTGTTGCCACGCCTGCAGCCGCGCTACTATTCCATTTCGTCGTCGGCCAAGCTATATCCAACGGATGTGCATGTGACCGCTGTGCTGGTCGAATACAAGACGCCCACGGATCGCATCAACAAGGGCGTGGCCACCACATACCTAAAGAACAAACAGCCAACCGCTGGCGAGGAGGTCAAAGTGCCGGTGTTCATACGCAAATCGCAATTCCGACTGCCCACGAAACCGGAGACGCCGATCATAATGGTTGGTCCGGGCACTGGACTGGCACCGTTCCGTGGCTTCATCCAGGAGCGTCAGTATTTGCGTGATGAGGGCAAAACGGTTGGCCAGTCGGTGCTTTACTTTGGCTGCCGCAAGAGCACCGAGGACTACATCTACGAGTCCGAGCTGACCGAATGGGTCAATAAGGGCACGCTCACCCTGAAGACGGCGTTCTCGCGTGACCAGGAAAAGAAGGTTTATGTGCAACACTTGCTGGAGCAGGATGCCGATCTGATATGGGATATCATTGGCGAAAAGAAGGGACATTTCTATATTTGCGGGTAAATGAAATGGAATGCAATTGAAATATTTGATTTAAAGTTCACACGAATTTCTATCTCTCCATTTCCAGTGATGCCAAGAACATGGCTGTGGATGTTAGAAATATTCTAACGAAAATCTTGTCCACCAAGGGCAACATGAGCGAGGCGGATGCTGTGCAGTATCTGAAGAAAATGGAGGCTCAGAAACGCTATTCGGCCGATGTCTGGAGCTAATCGGTGCGCGCCTTATTCAAAGGTTCTCTCTATTCCTCTGCATGAGTCACACAGTCGCGGAAATATACAAATAATGAAAGCAATGAAAACAACAAGAAGAAAATTAAAAAGAACAACTAGAAGCCACACGTTTACATAAGAGTAAAGTCGTTTTAGATAATAAGGCTAACTAAATAAATTAATTATACAAATCGGTTTGGGAACTTCAGCTTCGGTTCAACAAACAAACGTTTAAGTAGCGTTTATATCTAATTTTAGCGTTAATTTGATTGCTGATATGAATATATATAAATTTATACATATATATATATATATATATATATATATATATATATATATATATATATATATATATATATTTACATCAATATGTACGTATGTATCTTTATATATGATGCCTTTTAATTGTTGTGCAAAATAATTTGATGACGATGTTAATTTTAAATAAAAACAATAATGATTTTAATCGTAATGTAAGTAGGCTTGTGTGTATGCAAGTAATTGAAGCCATGCATTCATATTCCATTGGTGATTTCATAATGCAACTGATAACGATTTGTGCAATTTTCAATAAATATATAAAATTGTATTTTATTTTCCGAACAATAAATGTTAGAAATTTTAAAAGCCCTTTTCTTACTTCTGTTAACTAACATTCAATGTTAATGTAAGCTTGGTTTACGCGAGCCTATTACATTGAACTGTCTGGCAGCGCTGCATTGCAACGGTAAATGCGAAAGTGAAGCAACAAGTGAACGATTGAAAAGTGCGCGTAATCCTATGAAAAAAACTTTATTTTAATTTGTAAATACATGTGCAATAAATGTAAACTAAGCTAAAAACAAAATACACATCGTCAGGTGAGTGCGCCACCCATTTATTATTGCTATTGCTCAATCCAAGACACCTGCTCGCTCGAAATGCGGCAAAGTGTAGCGCAGCGTCTCGGCCAAACGCTTGGAGTTAAACATTTGCTCAGTTTTCTTCTGGGCAAAATCCGCATCACTGAAATTCTCCAGATTATTGTCCGCCGTTTCGGCCTTGTCCTGGCTAACTGTTGGCAGTATGCCGTAATTGGCAAAGAATCCATAGCCCTCCCGCCGGTGCACCTCGGCCAGCACCTGCTCATAGCTGGGCACCGGCACGCCCATGTCCAGATTGAGCAACGTATCGGCCAGACGATTGTGATAGACTTTCAGCAGCTGCGGCCGCTTGTGCTTCAGCACATCCAGGCTGAGGCTCGTGTAGAAGAAGTAGTTGAGATCAATGCCCGGACTGCCCCAGATGCTCAGCTGAAAGTCTATGAAGATCACATC
The DNA here is from genome assembly GCF_054131065.1 of Drosophila arizonae. Taxonomy (NCBI): domain Eukaryota; kingdom Metazoa; phylum Arthropoda; class Insecta; order Diptera; family Drosophilidae; genus Drosophila; species Drosophila arizonae. The sequence continues at coordinate 23,142,457 of NC_142923.1, read as the reverse complement.
CTGCAGCTGCTGCGCTCCATTGTACTTGAAGAGCATGTTGTTCACCCAGAGATCGCCATGATTTAACACTTTGATCTCATCGTCTACTGGCGCCTGGGCGCGCACCAAATTCACGCGCTGCTGCTCCATATATTTGCCTATTTTGTCCGCAATGCGCTCATAGCCTGGCCAGCTGCTGACCAGCTTGTGCAGCTGTTCGCCATTGCCGGCAAAGAAACGCATCAGCAGGCCGTCGTCCTTGTTCAGGCCGTGCGGGGATAACATGCCGTCGCCATAGGCTTTGAGTATTTCTGGGTCCTGAAGGCGAATGTTAAAGAAGAGAAACGAAAATGTTAATTGTACGATTTTTGGTGAGAATTGGAATTTGATTTCTTTTATATGTATATGTATGATATATGATCTCCACCTGCACTATTACCTTCACACAAAATTGTTTTCAGTTATACATAAATATACTCATATTGATTGGATGTGTGTAAAAATTATTTAATTTATAGACATACGAATTTTAACATACAAATTTTGTTTCCCTCTAAATATTAGTTTGGAGATTTATCTATCAAATTGTTTAAGAATAGCTTTTCAATTATAGAAATTGCATGAACATTAACTTTGTATATGAAAGTTTAAATATTATATTATCCTAACCATAAAATTGAATAATTATATATTATCTGAATATTATTATATATATATGTAAAAAAAAAAAAAAAAAAAAAACAAACAAAACAAAATTGTATCTGATAAATGAATACAATTTTACACTTGTTTCATGTTATCAGATGGTACTTAGTATTTTTTATGTTTATATTATATGTATATAAAGATTAGCTAGGGCTTTAAGCTTAAGCTCAACAGCATTTTTTTTGGGCAAGAACATTCTGTTATAAAACATAACAGATAATACTAAAATATTGCAGCAAAAAGTTAAGCTAGAATAGTTAAAACCAAAATCATATACAAACGTCTAAGCCCGTCATATAAAGCATAAGGAAATAATAAAAAGTGTTAAGCGTGTGCGACTACGAGACTGAAAGCTAAATCTTTGAATGTCTTATGAGATAAGAAAATCTAATGTTAAGAAGGCTCTATTAGAATTTTTGTCTCTATTTTGTTCTCTCTCTCTCTCTCTCTCTCTCTCTCTCTCTCTCTCTCTCTCTCCATCGCTCAGCATTTATTTAAGTCTCTCACTCCCTCTTCGTCTCTATTTGGGTATCTCACTCATTTTGGCTCCTTCATTTTATCTCTCTTTGGGTATCTCACTTTCTCTCGCTCTTACGCTCCCACTCTCTGTTTCATCTCTCTCTTGCTCACTTTGTCTCTCTCTCTCTCTCTCAATCTCGCTGTCACCAATTATGGTAGGTAAAGTTATTATGTCTAAAGCCGGTTGAAAGACATATTTTAAAGTTATTATTATATAGGACATATATTATATATCGAAGAGAAAATGGAAAAATATATACTTTTCTACTTCCACATATAATACATACATAATAATAATAATATTCCTATATAATAATATTCCTATATATGATATGTTTTCATCCACATGTAAAAATATCTTTAATACAAATTTTAAACAATAATCAATTTGATATTCTTTCTTTCTGCTATATATCCCCGTCACATATATATTCCATTAACTTACCATAACTGCCAGCACCATTGAGGCTGCATGAAATTCCGCTAGTCGTTCCATGACCAGACGAGCATGCGTCTCATCCAGGCCCGTTTCGCGCGAGCCCATCACATAGCCCAGTCGGCCGAGATCCTCAAAGACCAACGTGTTCTCTGGCTGCTTCAAGCACTGATAGAGTCTGAAAGCAGAATTTTATTTAGTCATTCGCCAGCTTCAGATTAGGGGATTCTCCCGTTACTTGGGTCCAAAGCGTCGTTTGCATTTCATGAGCAATTCGAGTCGCGGCAGCATCTCGTAGTACGTGATCTTCTCCTTCAGGTACACCTGCAAATCCTCGATAAACTCTATGGAGTCAATGCGCGGTATGCTCTTCACAATCACTCCCGTTTGCTCTACCTTGCCGTCATTTCGCCTATAAGTCAGCTTGACCCGGTAGATTAGACTGCAATAGTTCTCGCCGGTGCTGCTGCCCAGCGCGCAGTGGATGCCTACTAACTGGACGTGGGATGTACGTAGCATTGTCTCCAGCACCTCCTCGAAGAAGGCAACATCCAGGTGCTTGGGCGGCGATGCCAGCACTTCCTGATCGTAGACAATGCTGCACATGTTGTGATCTCAAGTGGTTTGAAAGGCTTGAACGAATCGCTCGGCATTTTATATGGATGTACACACAAAAGCGACTGTTTGTTTTATATTCGCGTAATTAATTCTATCCATATACATATATAAATGAATATAATTTCGTTTAATAGCCGACAATAGCGTCTGCTTGTCTCATTTTGTAAATAGAGAAAATTCAACACGCGACCTTTTAAATCACACACATACATACATATGTAGCACACGCATAGTAACTGTCTCGAAACCAGTTATTTTAATTTTATTAGCTTCTCTCATTGTGGACTTGCTTTGTCGGCTAGATAGTTCGTCATTCGGAAATTATCATAGCGCATATCATGGGCCCACCCGCTTATCAGATTATATCTACGATCAGCGTAATCTTTATCTCCTTCCACTTGACTCTCAATCAATTCGAGGTGCACCTACAGATAATACAATATTTTTCTCACGTCTCTAGCTTTCGCTCTCTCCCTCACTCTCCCTCTCCCACTTTTATTATTGTTTTTTAATCTTTGTGAGACATGCAAATTATTGTTGTTCTTCTCCAATTATTTATAATTATTAATCAAGTTGTTTTTGCCATATTCCAATGGCCCAAATGACATATTAATTATCATACATAATTTAATTCGCAATTTGAATATTCTACGTTTGCTACGTACCCAATGCGACTGTTCAGTCTGAACTCTATTCCCAGACTCGCCTAATCTTAAACTCAGTGAGACTCACAGCGAAATGCCCACTGATTAAAGAGTGCGCAATCTTTTAAATAAATCATTTCGCAGACAGCTGGGATGATATACTTCCATATAAATTAATATATATTATATCAATTAAAGCCATTGAACCACGGGAACTTGCTGCATATTTAATTATGTTATTATGTAAGAGGGAAATGCATGAATGATCTCAACATATATATATTTTATGTATGATGGACTCTAGCTTCTATAATTGTTTTTGCTATATTGGCTCAATCAATCTCTATACGTATAAACATCAAGTTTTTACTCGCGTGAATCTTTACTTTTCTTTATTAATACTTAACGAATGTCTATATATAAATTTAAAATGCATTCAGAGAAGGGCAAGGCGTGATGGGTAAATTATTGCTTAGGTTCTATTTACCTTTTGATTCGTAATTGTTTTTCTCCCACACTTTATCGGTTGATAATAGTAATTTTCTTATAACAGCTACAGTTATACCAGAGCGCGAGCTAAAGCTCTTATATGATCAAAATGACATGCGATCATGCAATGCTTAAAACAAAACGGAATTCGAACTCCGGGGTCGTAAGAAATAACTGTATAAAATAATAAAAACGTAGCTGAGACTCAATTAAGGGAAGAATAATGTAATTTTTATTGTATTTGAACCGCTTTGAATGAGAACCAAATGCATCCGCTGATCATTGCCTTCAATCGAAGACATGCAAGTCATCCAAGCGCTTCAACATGAACTTGAGGCTCTCGAGAGTGCGTGAATTGCCTTCGAACATGAGTTGAACCTTCTGTCTGGCGAACTCCTCGTCGTGAAAGTTCTTCAACGAGTTGTCCTCCGAATCGATGCCGATCATGCTCATTAGCGGAAAGAAGCCGAAGGCGACGAAAAAGCCATAGGCCTCCCGTTCACGTATCTCGGCCATAATATCCTCATACTTGGGCAGCGGTTTGTGCCACGGCAGCTGCTTCAAGCAATCCAGCAGCGCATCGAAATACGCATCAATTAGCTGCTGACGCTTGGTCCTCAGCACATCCAGCTCCAGGCTCGTGTTGAGAAAGTAATTCACATCGAAACCCAGACTGCCGTAGAAGCACAGCTGGAAGTCAATCTGCCACAAATCTAACATAAGACAGATATAACTATGAAATAGAACTTTGGGCACTTACCAATCTCACCTGCTGCACCTTGCAGTGCTCGTCGTACTTGAAGAATATATTGTTAATCCAGAGATCTCCATGGTTGAGCACATTAAAAACGCCGCGCAGTGGATAAACCGATTTGAGCACACGCTCCGTGAAATGTTCGTGATAGCGATAGAGTTTACGTGTGATCGAACCGAATCCCTCGCAGTCACTGATCAATGCCGCCAGTTTAAGCAGCTGAGTGCCAAAGAGCAGCTTGAAGGGCTCCGACTTAATGGCATCCATGTGCAGCAATCCAAACGGATAGCGGTCTATGACGGTCTCAGGCTCATGCTCGGCCATGATCATAGTCAGAGCATGATATTCGGCCAGCTTACGCATCACCAACTTCGCGTGCTCCACGTCCAGGCCCAACTGACGGCACTTCAACTGATAGCCCTCGCAGCAGAGATCCTCGAAAATAATCGTCTGCTCCGGCTGTGTCGTTGAGTAGTAGTGCCTGTGTGGGGGAAATAGAATTGTAGAATAGTGAGAAAAATATTGAGTCTACAGTCCAGACTCGACATAGACACAAATTGTATTCAATCTAAAATTAATTTCAACTAAATCTTGACTTCATCTACTTTCTGTGTAGAGTCAGTTTAGAGCAAGTTTAGAGTGAATCTAGACTCAATCTAGACTCAGTCTAGACTCAATCTAGACTCAGTCTAGACTCAATCTAGACTCAGTCTAGACTCAATCTAGACTCAGTCTAGACTCAATCTAGACTCAGTCTAGAATCAATCTAGACTTAGTCTAAAATCAATCTAGACTCAGTCTAGACTCAATCTAGACTCAGTCTAGACTCAATCTAGACTCAGTCTAGACTCAATCTAGACTCAGTCTAGACTCAATCTAGACTCAGTCTAGACTCAATCTAGACTCAGTCTAGAATCAATGTAGACTTAGTCTAGAATCAATCTAGACTCAGTCTAGACTCAATCTAGACTCAGTCTCCACTCAATCTAGACTCAGTCTAGACTCAATCTAGACTCAGTCTAGACTCAATCTAGACTCAGTCTAGACTCAATCTAGACTCAGTCTAGACTCAATCTAGACTCAGTCTAGACTCAATCTAGACTCAGTCTAGACTCAATCTAGACTCAGTCTAGAATCAATCTAGACTTAGTCTAAAATCAATCTAGACTCAGTCTAGACTCAATCTAGACTCAGTCTAGACTCAATCTAGACTCAGTCTAGACTCAATCTAGACTCAGTCTAGAATCAATGTAGACTTAGTCTAGAATCAATCTAGACTCAGTCTAGACTCAATCTAGACTCAGTCTCCACTCAATCTAGACTCAGTCTAGACTCAATCTAGACTCAGTCTAGACTCAATCTAGACTCAGTCTAGACTCAATCTAGACTCAGTCTAGACTCAATCTAGACTCAGTCTAGAATCAATCTAGACTTAGTCTAAAATCAATCTAGACTCAGTCTAGACTCAATCTAGACTCAGTCTAGACTCAATCTAGACTCAGTCTAGACTCAATCTAGACTCAGTCTAGACTCAATCTAGACTCAGTCTAGACTCAATCTAGACTCAGTCTAGAATCAATGTAGACTTAGTCTAGAATCAATCTAGACTCAGTCTCCACTCAATCTAGACTCAGTCTCCACTCAATCTAGACTCAGTCTCCACTCAATCTAGACTCAATCTAGACTCAATCTCACCTGGCGCCCAAAGTCCAGGTCTCCTCGTTTGCAACCGAGCGCCACATGAGCGCCTCCAGCTTGGGCTTGATATGCAGATAGAAGACAGTCTCCTTGTTGTAGATGTGGAGGCGTGCCAGTATAGCCTGCTTCTCGGCTGGCATGCACTTGACGATGAGCGAGCATTCCAGCTGCTTGCGTTCGGCTGTCTGGTACTTGACATTCGCCCTATATATATTACTGCAATAGTTCTCGCCGCCGCGCGTCAAATCCGTCAGCTTTACGTCCAGCACTTTTAGGTCCTGCTGCTGCAGGCCATGCTCCAGGCTACGTCTGAAGAACTGTGGCGTTAAGTAGAGCGGCAGCTTGTCCGTTGCATCCGACATTGTTTTTAGCTTTGAGTCAGTTCGACGCATTGATTGATGGCTTTATATGGAAAATCAAAGTATCCACTTAGTTCAGTTTCAATTAACCCCAATGTAACGTCTTTGGGTACATCTGTTCGCCACTTGATTGGCTCAATAGAAGTGCATTCGACGTCTCGACTTTGGATTAGCGGTGGCTGCTTTTGATGCACTCTACAAGAGCTAAACTCTAATCGAACATGTTCTTTGATTTTTATAATTAGGACATTTTAGATTGACAAATACCTAATGAAAATTAACTTTCTGTTCTTCCTATGGAATTGCAATTTTATGTAAATTTAAGATGAAATTTGTGTGCGCCAAATTTAAAAAATTTTATTTACCAGTTTATATTACTATTAATTAGAGCTTTTGCTGATTCTATTCACAAAATAAATAAATATGAAAAGCGATGCTATTTTAGAATACATTATTTTTGTTTAATTTTATTTTGTAAGCAAAAATATAAATATGAAATATAGAAAATATTAAATATAAAATATAAAAAAAAATAGTTTAAATATATAAAATAAAATATGAAATATAGAAAATATTAAATATAAAATATAAAAAAAAATTTAAATTTAAAAAATAAAATAAAAAATTGTAAATATAAAATATAAAACATAATATATAATATATAAAATATAAAAAATAGAATATAAAATATAAAATGTCAAATATAAAATTTAAATATAAAAATAAATTAAAAATTAAAATATAAATATAAAATATAATAGTACATAAAATACAAAATATAAAATGTATTGGATTGACCCACTGTGCAACACTAAAACATTGTAGATTATAGAAAATAGCTGTGCCCCTTTTCTTATCAATCGACAGCAACTGAGAATAGAAATAAGTGAGAGTGCTCTAGGTGGGAGTGTCAGACTAGGAGATACACTAAACTCGGCGATGAGTGGCAGTCAATCATGATAATTTCTAATATACATACGTATATACGTATGTACATATATAGCAAACAGCATATGTACACACTCACGCACACATAAGCATGCGCACTGCTTATTGCGCAGTTTATGCAGCGATGGAGCTGATGGACTGTAAATGAATTGTTGAATAACATTTCGTTTGGAAGTACTTATTTAATTAAAATTTGACAGCGATTAAATGAGTTTTATATTTAAATTTATTGGAAGAGAAGATATAAAAAAAAAAATAACCAAAAAAAATTGTAAATATATATATACTAAGAATATATACGTATTATAGTAGCTGCCACATTACATAAACCTTCATAAAACCAATAGACCCTAGTTCTCATATTCAATGGGTTCAGGGTACAAAAAAAAGGTAATTAAATAATTAATCTGCACGAAGTTGAGTAATTATAAATTATTGTTGTTAATTATTATTATTATTATTGTTATTATTATTATTATTATTATTATTATTATTATTATTATTATTATTATTATTATTATTATTATTTTTATACCCTGAACCCATTGAAAATGGGAAATCAGGGTATAATGGTTTTGTTAAAAGTATGTAACAGGCAGAAGGAGGCGTGGCAGACCCCACAAAGTATATATATTCTTGATCAGGGCGACGAGCTGAGTCGATTTGGCCCTGTCCGTCTGTCTGTCCGTCCGTCCGTCCGTCCGTCCGTCCGTCCGTATGTATGAACGCGTCGATTTCAGAAGATATAAGAGCTAGAGACTTCAAATTTTTTTTTAAATGTCCGTAATTACAGCGCGCATATCAAGTTTATCATTAAAAATCGATAACTCATCCCGATCTTTTTTTATCGATAAAAAACCTTATCGAAAACCAGTTATAAAATTATATCTTCTACACCCTTATTGCTAGAGTCTCCAAATTTTTGATGTATGCTTATATGCAATTTATACAATTTCGGTTTTTGTTAAAATTTACCCCCACCCTTAAATTCACCCCCTCACCCTCACTTTTGTAAAAAGCGTATTTCAAATACTAGAGACTTGGGCTTTGGAACATACACACATATTCACATATTCACATTACGCTCTAAAAGTTTCATTAAGATCGTATGTCTTCAAAAGAAATTATTTAACAAATAAATTCTCATAATATTGCCCACACTGCAGCGCAGCCCAAGCGCAGTCGCTGCTTACTGCGCAGTTAGCAGAGCGCTGGCTTATGCGTGCGTGTGGATGCATGTGTATGTATGTGTGCATAAAAGAAGTGCAGAATGATTAGAATATCAGCTTGGAGGGTTCAGGGTATCTCGTAGTCGAGCAGTCTCGACTGGAGCTTTCTTACTTGTTTTAAGTACGAGTTTAGTGAAAGAAACGAAGGCAGCTCTAGTGCAATGAGTATGAAAATAATCAGCATTTATTATTGTCGTAGTCACTCAATGTAATCATTTAGCTTTAAGTATTGTTTTTGCACTTGCATTATCAGTTGCATAATAAAACCCCGAATTTAATATATTTTGATTTCCATGTTCTTATCGCTCTTGTCTACGCGTAACTGAATGAAAAAGTCCATTAGATTCATTTGAGTAGCGCAGCTACGTTAGATCATTTTAATTGAACTCTGGTCTATAAAAAGCTAAATCAAGTATGACATAAGAATAAACCCTTCAGACATACAGCTGGACTGTCCGGGCTGCGGAAGCGTCTTTATAGCCATCTATGCTCTTAACTCAGGTGGTTGAACCTTTCATGCCAATTAGCAGCTTTGTCTAATAGTCATTAAAGACGCCCAGCGCTTCGGCTCGCTTCAGCGACCATTTGTGATGATCGTTGAGGAACTTTTGCGAGAAAATGGTTTCCAATTTTTTCTGCTTGAAGCTCTCATCCTGCATGTTCTCAATGCTGTTGTCCTTGGATAGGTCCTTCGGCATTGTGATGATGGGCAGAAACCCAAATAGGGCAAATATACCATAGATTTCCCGACTGCGCAGCTCCCACAGCAAATCCTCATAGCTGGGAATTTCGTCGAAGTGCGCGTATTCCAAGGCATCACGGAATGATTTGTAATAGACCTTGATGAGATCATCGCGCCGCTGCTGCAGCAGCTCCAATTTGACGCTCGAGTTCAAAAAGAAGTTCAAATCACAGGCCGGACTGCCGTAGAAACTGAGCTGAAAGTCCACGAATATGACGCGCGTGGGTTGCTCCGGTTGCGTCTCATCATCGTAGGCGTACATGAAGTTGTTTGTCCACAGATCGCCGTGATTGAGCACGACATAACGATCGCCTGGCTTCGGCTTCGCTGCGGCCACGCAAACCGTTTTGAAGTTATCCGAAAAACGCTGCAAGTGCTGACTGATATTTTCATAGCCCGGCCATGTGGATACAACCTTGATGAGGCCCTTTAGGAAGCCACCAAACATATTCTCAAATATTTCCGATTGCATTAGCGTTGCCTCGCTCAGCATGCCGCCATGATATTGTTTGACAATTTCCGGGTCCTGTGTGGGGAGCAATATAATTAATTAAATAAAGTCCATAAGTATTCAAGGTAAAGTATTCATTACCTTCTTGGCCAAGACCATGGAGGTGGCATGCAATTTGCCCAGCTGTTGTAAGATCAGTGAGGCATGAGCCCAATCTAAACTCGTTCCACACGCAGCCAATTTGAAGCCATCGACTTTCAGATCGTTGAAGACAATCGTCTGCATGGGCGTCTTTACGGAATAATAATATCTGCAATAGAATTCCCATTAGCTTTTCTATTTTTTTACTTTTCACTTTTCACTTTCTTCACTCACTTGGCACCGAATCGATCGCCATTGGTAAGCACTTCCAGGCGCGGCAATATATCCGTATAGGTTTGCTTCTCTTTGATGAACACCTTGACATCCTCCAAGAACTTTGTCTCCTCTGTAATTGGAATCGTTTTCACAATCAGCGAGAGCTGCTCGCTCTCTTCCGACTCTGTGGCATTGAGGGAACGTGCGAACTTCAGCAGCACCCGATAAATGGCCGAGCAGTAATTGTCACCCGGATTACTGCCCCATTCGAAACTGATCTCGTGCAATTTGATTGCCGATTCGCGCAAACCGTCCTCTAGTGCATCCACAAAGAATCCTTCGTTTAGGTACTCGGGCACCGATATGTTTTGCACATTCTTTATAACCACCATTTTCGTTATTTCTTTGTTTTTGTTTTTTTTTTTTTGGCAAGGTGTCGCGACGACTTTTCAACTGCGACTGATTGTCTATAAGCTAGACACACGACATTATATACTGATAAATTTGGTGAGGGCTTTTTTATTTTAGTCTTGGCTTTTTGCACTAATGCGGCTCTCGCTCTCTCTCTCTCGCTCTCTTTCTGGTGTCATCATGCATAAGTCAGTAGTACAATGAGGCAAACATTTGGGAAAATTAAAGAAATTAAAAAATGATTTAGGGGTTACACGTAGATGCATATTATTATAATTTTTAACAACTTGTGAATTTATAAAAATTAAACAATAAAAATGTTATGTAAAAAAAAGGAATTATACAGTATATAATTATATAATCTACAAAAATTATTATAAATGAGCAACTAACAAAAGAAGTATATATTTAAATATAATATTATGTATATCTAAATATAATATAACTAACTATAACTATGATTATGTTTAAAAATGCAATAAAAAGAAAATTAAAATAAAATGGCACAAAACTTAAAATAGAATTAAAAAAAAATAAATAAATAAATAAATAACAATGATGTTTATAGTTTTATAAAACAAATTAAACTTAAACGAAAATAAAAATTAAATAATACATAAAATGGTATAAACATATTTGTTAATTAAATTTTATGTTTTTGTGTGGTTTTTATAGCATACAATTAAAAATTATTTTTTCATTAGATTACAAAACTATTCTTAAAATTTTAAACTAGAAATAATTTGTGTGTATGTTTTTTTTTATATCTTTCAATTGTTTATTTATTTTATTTTTAACCTGAATTCGTATTTGTCAGTGTGTTTTTTTAAAGCTTTCAACCTTTTAATTATTTCTAAGGCTTACATTTATTTTTAAAATTTTAAACATTAATTAATTTTTTTGATTTTTTTTATAGCATATTTAGCAATGGTTTAATTTGTTTTAGTCTTGAAAAATTAGTTTAAAATTTTTAAAATTGTTGTTATTGTTATATGTATATATTTAAAAATTCAATTTGTCAAATTTAATTTAATTTCCTATCGCTTTTGTGTCAGTGTGCTTTCAATGATGTCACAAACTAGTTTTTGGCAAATTTCAGGTCTGATTTCGAGAGTATTATCAATTCAGATTTAAGTCAAGTCATTATTGTTTATTTACATACTCTAGCTTTGGCTGAAATAATTGTACCTAACATATTTAGCAGACTTCAGATATTTGCGAAGAGATGTGGCGTTAGACGGTTTATTTGCTTTGCAGCTGTTGTTGACTAAATTTGTTGAGCATGCAAGATATGAATATACTAGATATGCATATACATATGTATGTATGTATGTACAATATGTGAATAACAAATATCAGACAAAAGCAGTAAGACACGGATTGTAGTATGAATACAATTTAAGCTTATGCACACTTTGTTTACTTATACAATTTTATATTGGTTCCATAGTAGGATATATGTAGAGGTCTGGAAGAGTGTATAAGCATTCGTTTATTCTGTGTTCATTTTGGTAGCTAGAAGCAAAACTTTAGATGAGATCGAGAGACTTTCGTCGTATCTATGTGATTAGCAGCTATGTGTTATTTGTTAATCTACGCGTGTGTATAAATAAATATATACCTAGTATACATATATGTATGTATATAGAGACACACGTTTGGTCTACTCACATAATTAAAGAATGTCAAACGGGTTAACCAGACAGACACACACATACACACAAACAAATATAAACATCAAATGCATATCGGATGTAGATAAATCTAATAGAGTTTTGTTTTGCCATTCGGCTCTTATCTGTTTAGCGCGCATGAGTAGTCAAAATCAGTTTTACTAGTCTTCATAATGTATTTAATAGTGTGTGAGGAACGTGGCAAATTTGATGTTTGATTAGGTCGCTTTATTGTAGAACACAATTCATTTGGAGTATGACAGGTAAATAAGTAAGATAGCAAACACACCTTTTGCCTAGAAATTAGAAATGGTAAAGATAACTATTTTTAATAAAGACAAGGGAAAAGTCATTCTTAATCATCAAATAAGCGTTAGACTTTGATTTACTATTCAATACATAAACAATAACTGGACAAATGCCATTCGCAACTCAGTTGTTTACATTAATTTTATTGCTTTACCTAGAAGAGCTAAAATCCCAATTGGTTTAGTTGCTTCACAAACCTCATGTGAAACGAGTTAGTGAAGACAAGCTCCCTCGTTGATGAATGGTGCAACTTAGGGAATTTGGTTGGCTGGGAAATTTCAATGCTGTTTTTTTTCTGCACCAATTCCTTCGTTTTTTTTGGTCCTCTTTTTTGCACAGGATATACTTATTTGCAACAAACAACCCAAGAGCCGTGTCACCAAATAAGGGGATGATTTTCATCCCTATAAAGATGATTTTCGGAGTTTTGTCTTAGCTAAGCAAAGGCGTATAATATACCAGTAATAATATACCCTGCCAAACAAAGGCTTTTGAATAATTTGCAAAAACTTGTATTTGCTATTAGGTATAAAGTACTATATTTGGCACTTCAATCAGTACAATTTTTTGCTAAATATTAAAACGCTTGTGTAAGGCCTTGTTTCTAATGGTAAATTTGATAAGGGAAATTTGGACTTGGTAAATACCGATTTTGTATTTGTTTTTTATTCGTATGTGATCTAAAAATGTATAAAATAAAATTGCGTTTAAAAAGAAATCAATTTTATTGGCTGTATGCACAAAATTATTTTGACGGATCTGATTTAGCATATCTTTAATTTAAAATTTTTTTTTTTTATATATTCATTCTTTGGTTAGACTTTTAGATTTACTTATTTATTTTTTTTTATTTTGTTAAGTCTGTTCTGATTTCCATATATGCTAGAGGAAAAATTGATTTTAATATATTTCTATTGATTTAATCCAATCCAAATGAGAATATTTGAGATATATTTCAATATGCATTTTTTTTTGTAATCTTTTATAATTTTCTTTGTGATACTGATATTTATATTAAAGAAGAAGCTTTTTTTAAATTTTTATTTATTTATTACAAAAAATTTTTTTTTTCATTTATATTTTTTATTTTTTTATTTTTTACTTTCTTGTCATTCACACTTTGTTTGCTTTCAATACAGAAATATTCTCTATTTTTTTTCCATTATATTTCTAATTATTTAATCAGAAATAAAATTTTAAAATATATTTATGTATATATTTTTTAATTCAAATAAGTTTCTTATTGTTATATATGAATCTTCAATGTAATATTAAAAGTTGATATTTTAGGCAGTAAAACTGCACATGAATTGAATTGCTTGACATCTCTTGATATAGTCCTAACCATGCCACAATTTTGCAGCCTCTTCTGCCTCTGCCTTGATGGATGTTGAACTCCATCGAGATGCTGTGGGCGTTATATTAAACGTATTTGCTGTGCTTTTGCGGGAAAAGAAATAGTATAAAACAGCAAACATAACTAGTTGCGGCAACTCTCGGGCTTCTCATTTTTTGTAGCTCTGCCTTACGATACGCATCACCAGTTGCTTTTTTGGCGCGACCAGGCAGCCTGGCTGGGGGGATGAGGGCGGGCTGGCAGGAGTCAGAGCAGCGCTCTGTATGAAAGGCCAGTTGGTTATGTTTGCTATGCTTGGTGCTTTGCCTTTGAGTGGCTCACGGGCAAATACACACACACACATGCGCACACACACATACGCACATACACACACACGCGCGCATACACTAGATGAGTGCATGTCACGTGTTTTTGCAGTTCATGACGGCTTAATTAAGTCGTATGTTAGTTTTTCTATTTTTCCTTTATTTTCGGTTGTTTCGTTTGTTTCCTTTCGCTTCTCGTGCCGCGGGAGCCGCGAGTCGAGCTTTTCGCGTTGCATAAATTTTGCATTACACGTTAAACGAAATGCATTAATAAACAACGGCGTTTAAATGCGCGATTTCACACAAATTAGGGACGAAGCCACGGTTGTCTGGCCACGCCAGCCGGCAGGGCTCTCTCTCTCTCTCTCTCTCTCTCTGCACCCAGCCCGGGCTCTCAGTTAACCCGTTGAACAGCAACCGCAGTAGAGACTGGAAACTGACACACCGTTACGGCGGGCCCCCCCTCGCGGGCCTTTGAACGGCGCTGATGTATGCGATTTTAATCGTACGCTCAGACACAAACATTATGCGAGTCCCAACAAATGCCCGAAAAACCAAAAATCCATGGCAACCCCATGACGGAGCGGGACGCAACAAAAGATAATAGGGTGCGCGCGTTCCTCATCTGAGTGAGATGCTCGCACACCAAATTGGGCTGCAGACAGTGCTGAATAAATGACCATAATCAAACACTTTACGCCTGAAAGCGTGCCCGCCATGCCAAACCCCCCAATGCCATGCCCATCTCTCGTCCACGCACTGAAGAAAGCCTGGCTGGCCTAAGCTTCCTGCGCCTGGCTTTGGACTCGGCTCTTTTCTATCTGTGTGCATCAAAGTAGCCGTCGCCGGTGGCCAAATTTAATTAGTACCCTCCAATCGAGTTCCTAGCTAGGCATCAACTACTAATCGGGTATTCTATGCTTGTCAAGCCATTGGCCATTGGCGAGGCTGACATTGATGCGATTCTCAAATCTAGGAAAGGAAAATAAAGCGCAATGCAAATGATTACAAAATAATTGAATGAAAAAATTGAATTTATTTTTATAAGCTTGTTTATTTACTAAAGTACCTTAGTACTTAGTACTGACTTAGTAAAAATTAAAAAAAAAAAAAGAAAAGAAATTGTATTTATAAAGCTTTCTTTGGTATTTATTTTTTGGTAATACCAAAACAAATGTTGTTAATAATGTAAAGATTATTATCTATATTATTTATTTACTTCTTATAATTTTCTTTTATATCTTCTAAATATACACATTTATTGGAATTATTGAACGACGTATTAATAATATAAATAATTTTAGTT
The DNA here is from genome assembly GCF_054131065.1 of Drosophila arizonae. Classification (NCBI taxonomy): domain Eukaryota; kingdom Metazoa; phylum Arthropoda; class Insecta; order Diptera; family Drosophilidae; genus Drosophila; species Drosophila arizonae. The sequence goes on along the minus strand of NC_142923.1, from coordinate 23,127,168 downwards.
ATACTTTTTAACATTTTTTATAGTTATATAATTAATTTAATTAATTACCTCTTAGCATAAGGAATTAAAGAAGTAAAAAGGAATTTCCCTGCCTTATTTTTAATTGCAAGATAAAGCTAAGCGCATCAAAAATGTATACAAAATTTTACTTTTTTAATTCCTTATGATAAGAGGTAATTAATTAAATTAATTATATACAAATTGAATAGTTAATTTTTTTTTAATTGCATACTTTAGCTTTGTGAATTTCAAATTAATGCAATATTACTTTTAATTTGATTTATATATAAAAAAATTTTTTTTTTCAATGGTTTTAAAAGTAAACAAGTTTATTTTGTTGATTTTTTTTTTCCAACTCTCAGCTTTTTATAATATTAATGTAATTTAATAAAGTAAACATTTATATTTATTTTATATACAGCAATTTATCAAAAACAGTAATAAATTAGTATATATTTTGTGAAAGCTATTGAACATTCTAGAAAAATATGTAGAATACGGGTAAAATGAATGAAGTCATTAATACATTGAAGTTGTTTAGGTCAGGTCAGGTCTTGAACGTAGTCGCGCTGACTACGTACGGAGATTGAGAGAGCTTTGAGCCAGTCATCTGGCTTTTTGGTTGAGAATTTTCTGTTTTTAGCTCTCCTCTCTTCAAATTTTAGGAACCTTCAGGTTGTTTTCTTTATCTCTGGTTCTCATGTATAAAAGAGCTGTAATGATCTTCCTCGCTGTCTTTGAAGTTCATATGTCAATAGAAAGCCTCACCCTTAAATACTTTAAAAATCTGACCATATAAATGAAAACAATGTCTATTAAAGCTTTAATCAGGATTATATATAAAATTATATTATTATATGTTCTATTATATATTATATTAATTTATTATAATAATAATATATTAAATTAATCACAACTATTCAATTATTTAGTTTTTTATATTTTAATAAAATAAATATAATCGAGTTAACATAACATAAATGCATTGAGAATATTTATATTTATATGAATTGGCGTGAATTCGATACAATCCTCTAATATATGTATTTATCAAGCAATATCCTTTTATATGCTTCCAAAGTTCTGTCACTCCTTACACTTGCTATGAGTATTAGATGCACGTTAATGGAAGAGAGCATACAGCGTTCAGTGCGCGTCAATTGGGTAAGATGCTTCTTTTGTTTGGCTACTGTTAAATTAAACTTCATTTGCACGTAACGCAAGGGGTTGCAGCACCTTTCGCACCACAGCACCACCGCACCACCCGCTGTGCATTGAGAGTGGGCATTGGCTGCTGCCTGCTGCCCTTTAATCACAGTTGGCGCAAATCAAACACAAACAAATGCCATCATCATAGTCAAATGGGGCTGCCCGGCAGGAGGCGGCACCAGTGGGCACCAGTGGGGCTTTGGCGCTTGGTTTTCATTTTTGTCTGTTGGCAAAACTGTTGCATACCGTTAGGCGGCTGCGTTGGACAGTCGCATGCCTAGCATACTTTTTAGCAGCGTGCCCGAGCGCATGAATAATTGATTTCCATTGCCCAAATGCTGTGTCTCTGTCACTCTCATCTCTTCGTGTCTGCCTCTCTCTCTCTCTCTCTCTCTCTGTCTCTCTATCGCTGTTAGTACCTCTCTTTCTCCCACGCTCAGCTGCTCACACTGTCGCCGTCTCGTATTCATATGTCAGTTGTTTCCTCCCGCTCAGAAATGAGCGTCAGTTTATTTGTCTGTTTGTTTGTTTGTTGGTTGCGTTGGTTTGGTTTGGTTTGGTTTGGTTGTTTATTTGTTTGTCGCTGTCGTCGCATGCAACATATTTTCGTTCGCCCCTTGCATAATTCGCTTCCGCGCCCTTCCATAGCCCACAGTCAGCCACAAAAGCTTCGTATTGTTTTTTGGCCAGCCAGCCAGTCGGCCAGCCAGTCGCTTATCAGTTTATTTTTGTTCATACCATTTGCGTGCTACTGTCGCTGATCCGTCACTCACCTCCGCTCCGCCGCCCCTCTGCTGGACATTCTTATTGGCATATGTTTTGGTCTGGTCGCGTGTTCGCTCTTAATCCTGGCCAACGCATTACGTTGCCAGGACTCGCCCGCCCTCGGCTGATGGCCTGCCCTGGTCTGGCCTGGCCTGGCTTAACTTTAGACCACACACACACACACACGCACACACATACCAAACATTTTTGCTCATTTATGAACAAAGTATTTGCTCGCTCTTTCAGGCAATTCAATTGCAGCTTATTTTCTGTATATTTATATATATATTATTCTATATCTTTCTGTATATACATATATTTACAGTACCGAGCAAAAATGAGTGAATGTTACAGAACTTTGACTTTCATCACGCATAAAAATTAAACCATACCAGGAAATCAACAAATTTTTTTGTGTGTTTGTTTATTAGTGTATTCTTAACAAATACAAAAAAGTTGCAAGGCTAAATTAGCAAAATTAAAAAAATTAGAAATAAAAAACCGAAAAAATCCACATAAACTTAATTTTGCACGTTTAAAAAAAAACTACTAAAAACTAAAAAAAACTAAACATTTTTAATATTTAGTCCAAAACCCTTATTAGCAATAATTTTGTTGACTATTTTTGGCATGCTCTCAGCCAAACTTTGAATCATTTCTTTCGGAAATTGGCTCCACTCCGCTTCTACGCGCTCCCATAAGCTGTCAATGTTCGTTGGGGCTGCATCATACTGTCCCAGCCGTCTTTTCACTATTGAACACAGATTTTCAATAGGATTGAAGTCGGGATAAGATTTATATATAGACTCTATGTGTATGGAGCGAAAATTAGCTTAAAATTCTGCTTTCCTATCCATTCCTAAATAATCTTTACAGTATGTTTTGGATCGCCATCTTGTTGAAAACCCTTTCTCTGTGGGGACACGCACATTTATCAGTGAATTTGGGAAGATGGGTTTGAAGAATATTCATATAATCCTTCCTCTATGTAGAGGATCAACGTTCTACCAAGAGAAGCATCCCCAAACCATAATGCTGCCGCAGCCATGTTTGACGATTTCCTTTACATGATGTCGTTGAATGCGTTCCCCAGGTCTGCACCAGCAATATTGCTTTCCATATGATTGGAAACGGTTAAATTTTAATTCATCTGACCAAACAACTCGTTTCCAATCATAAATGCTCCAGTTTTTGTGATCCCTTGCAAATTTCAAACGCGCCTTCACATTTTTTTCGGACAATGCAGGTTTGATTTTTAACGAATGATACATATCCGAAGCCACGAATTTCTCTTCTAGCAGTCCATTTGCTAACATTTTTATTAATTACTAGAGAAACACCCTTTGGTGCTAGCAGCTTGTTTTTCTTAATTTTCGACATCATTAGGCGAGCATCAGAGCCCGAGAACAGTTTTTTGCAACCTTTGACTTGAGTTTTCGGAGTCAAATTTCGGCTGATTCAAAGCTTTTCGGCTGAGAAGAGAAGTAGAAAAGCCAAAGTATTGGCAATTATGAAACGTGCAAAATTGAGTTTATGTGGATTTTTTTGGTTTTTTATTTTTCATTAATTGAGTTTAGCTGATTTAGCGTTGCAACTTTTTCTATTTGTTAAGAACAAACTAATAAACAAGTATAAAAAACAAAATCTTAATTTGCTTGTATGGTTTAATTTTTATGCGTGATGAAAGTCAAAGTTGTAAAACATTCACTCATTTTTGCTCGGTACTGTATATGCGATTATTCCATTTGAATGTTTTTAATGCATTTCCTTGCTGCCTGCCATATGTTATTAGCACTAATTCGTGCTGTTATGGGCATTATTTGTGCTCGAACTGTATTATTGTTGCCCATCTATTATATAGTCTAGCTATTCAGTTTAATTATAATGCTGGCCTTGAGTACTTGATTGCTGACAGACTTGCAAATGGGAATTTATCATGTTTGTTTATCTCGCATTTCTATCAAAAATTTTGTAGCCAAACCATAGAAATAGAAATGAGAAATGGTTAAATGTGATACATGACAGAGTGAATATTTTTGGTGTTATTTTGTTTTCAATTGTATTTCTTTGTAATATATATTCTGCAAATATGAATAAATTCATTATTCCAGATTTTAAAAAAATGATTACAGTAAATTTTTATTTAAATTGGCTATAGCTTGAATTCATAATATTATAAATCTTATTTGTATTTTATAAAATTTAACCAATTAATTTATACTTTTTTATTATGGTATTCATCTTTGGTTGAAAGCAGGCAACGCAATTTATGAGTCGAAGCAATATGTATTCGGCTCTTTCTCTGTGTTTGTATATACGAATCTAAAGAACTGAGAAGCTATAAATGTCAGCGAATATATAAATTAATTACACATTAAATCTAGCCCCAAAACCCGTTCGGATTAGCTCTATCAGTTGCTATCGATCCTTCTTGCTTGTCATGTCTTTGTAGGTAATTGTTGATTGTCAGAATATTATTATTAAATTCTTCATATATATAAATTAGTCATAGTAGTAGACATAAAAGATAGCTATAGAGCAGTGACAGAGTATGCAGACTGGTATGACTGAGCTCAGCGTTTCTCCTAATCCACTAGACCGATAGAGCTTTTTATTGAATTCTGCAAAGTAAAATGGTCCATATAATGTTGCTTTTAAAACTGAGTTCATTTTTTATACCTTCAGGCAATTGATTATTACAATCAAATTTTAATAATGAAATGAGTATTTCAGTTAATTTGCATTAATAAAGCAGACTCAATTTGATTAGCCGTTTAACTGCTTTAAATCAAATTCAATAAATAATTTTAATAAGTTGAATGAAAAATAATCTCTACAAAAAAAAAAAAAAAAAAAAAAACCAACAAAAACATAAATAATTAAATATAAGAATAATAATAATATTTGTAAATAAATATAACCATAAAAATATAAAATAAAATATAAATAATAAAGAGTAAATAGGAAAGAATAAATAGGAAGAAGAAATAACCAAAAGGATAAAAATAAAATAATAAAGAAGAAAAAAAGAATAAAAAAGAAAAAGAATAAATAAAAAAATAAGAAAAAATAATAAATAAAAACAAAAGAATAAAATAAATAAGAAAGATAAAATAATAAATAATAAAATAAATAATAAAAATAATAAATAATACAATAATAAATAATAATATAATAATAATAATAAAATATAAATAATAAATAATAAATAATAAATAATAAATAATATAATAAATAAATAATTTAAAAAATAAAAATCAACTAAATAAATATAATAATTAATTAGCAAAAATTTTCTTTTATAGTTACTATTATTTGTATTTATTGAAAGTACTTTTAATGTCTTTATCTGCATTTCAGCCGATTTTCTATTTAATAAGTAAATTAACATTTGATTTTATTTTAAAGCCATTTACCATTAAAGTTCGCTCTAGTTTAACAAAATTCTGCTATTGAAACGTTTTGAAATAAATTTTAAAATCTACAAATTGCTTTGATTTCTGTTCGGCAATAGCTTTTGGTTGTCTCCGGCTTGTCTGCTTGACCTGTGCAACGAGCCTTGCCCATCCTCTAAACACACTTCAGTGTCGTTGTCAGAACTCGTTTCGCTTTCACTGAAATTGAGCGGCAAAGTTATCGGGACAGATTTCTTTGGTGCTTGCTATCAATGTCTGGACTATCAACTCACCATTTTGTCAAGCTGTGATAAATGCGCGAGCATTGGCTGTCTGTGTGAGGACTGCGCTGCCCCGAACGACACGCTGGGCAGCAATAAATGTCAGATGGCAATTAAGTCAAGGTATATGTGTATGCGTGTGTCTGTGTGTGTGTCTCTCTATGGCACATGTAACAGCCAGTTCTCCTTCACTTAACAGGGGTAGTAAAGAAATATCCCAAATGACGTCACAGCTGTGAGGGGTGCGAGCATTCCATGCCTTCCAGTGAGCATGGCTTCCAGCTCTCTCTCTAACTCTCTCCGACATTTTCCATTTGTTTTGGGATATTTTTGTTTTGCGCTTTGCGCGGCAAATTCTATGAAGGCAAATTCTGTGGCGTTAGTCCGTTAGTCCATTGTTGGTTTCTCAATGGCTGCGGCTGGCGCTAAACTCGAGACGTTGGCAGGTGCGTTTGTGTGTGTGTGTGGGAGAGTTAAGTGTGGCGCTGGCTTAATGGCAACTGAAACACCAGTTGATTGCCAGGCGGTGTTGCATTTCAGCTTGCCCTGCCGTCTGCCACTTGCCGCCTGCTGCCTGCCTTTTGGCATATTGTATATTGCATGTGGTCTCTGTGGCAAGCATGAGCAGCGCACGTAAGAGGGGGCAGCTTGTTGCAAATGCTGCTGGTTCGAGTTTCTTACGGCCAACGGTTTTGACAAACCAATATTAATGCGTAACCCCAGATGAGGGAGGGCATGTTAACTGCCCTCTATTTCTTTCTATATTAACCCTTAGTGGTTCATAATTATGTCTTCATAATTTGATCTCGCTGTAGATCAAAATATAATTACCATGCCATTTGAATTTAACATTTTAAGCTGTCATAAATTAGAGATTTGTGCGTATTGCTTCGAGTATTGTGTGATCTATTCAGTTGAATGGGAATGTAAAATGTAGACAGGTGAATGAATCCTGTTCAGTTTGATTACAGATTTACATTGATTCAATATAGCCAATTGTTGACAAATGTTGACATTGGGGATGTAATCATAGATGAGTTTTAAATATTCGTCTTCAAACTTAAATTGCCAACTAACAATGAGAGCTTAATTTAATAAAAATATTTACCTAAACTACCTATAAGTTATTGCACTATAGTTACAGTTACTCACTTCTCATCGACTAGCAAAGTGTTAGTAATTATACTTCTTTATTTAGATGAATAACACAAATATATATTTAATTTACTTTACTTTAATTTTAACATTTACAAGTTCCAATTATTTTGTTTTTATTCAAAGCAACTTAATAATTACAGCTCCTTGTGGAGTAAGCGTTTTCATTTGCAATATTATAGCTGATTATTCAATTGATTTGTGCTTCGAATGGTGCCCATGCTAGAGGTGCATATTTTCGCACAAGGACTTCGTATTTGCTCAGCTGTCTCATGGGCAAATTCTCGTAGCGAATGAAGCAAGCCCTTTGCGCCAGATACAGGGTGCCAATGAAAATTCCACCATCAGTTCGGCCACGGCAGACGTAGACGCGCTCGTTTGTACCACTTGTGCCCACAGATACAGCATTCCTCTCCAAGAATCCATCGAAGCTGCGCACCCAGTCATAGCTGACCGTCCCATTGGACACCAACAGCTCGTATGAGGGGGCCTGATTACCAATTGATTCGGTGTTATATGTAGCGTATCCAGTTTCGGCCCTAACACGAACTGGCAGAATCGAGTTCGCGTAAGCCACTCGTCCCACGAAGTTCTCATAGCCGTATGAGTCATAGCCACCCAGGACGGCGTTTTCCGGGAAAGGCCTTGACTTGTCGGATAGGACCCACTTATCCGTGTTGTCGTAATATCCGCACTGAATCGAGCCCACCAACTGGGCAACGATGAGCGCACAGGCCACGAGTTTCGTTGAGGAATACATGGTTAATACTGTTCGATAACTGATCAAAGACTGTTGTGGAGATTGATGAAAGACTTTGCTCTTATATAGTGCTGATTGGCGTTACAGGGAATCACTTGCCGATAAGTGGGTTCGTATCATAAATCTAAGTGTAACTAGTGGGAGCCCCTTTGAAATTTTGATAAGATAATATACAAAATTCAGTGCTTAAATTCGTCATTATTAAATGTTCAGATTATATGCTGCACGTTTCATGGAATCGATAAGAAAGAATCTATTAATAAAATACATTTGATACGTTTTGAATTAACGGCAATTAATATACATATTATGTAATTTGTCTCTCAGATAAATCGAATTAGTATTGAATTTATTGAAATCTGATATTGTCCGTTATATATGAAAAATAATAATTATGTAGTATTGAAGTTGAAAGTATCCATATTTCAAATGAATTATCTGTGTGTAGTCATATTTCAGATTCATAAGTTGAAGTATCTTTTTGATAAGCTCCCTACGCAAGATTGGCCCTATTTTTGGCATAAATATTCTTTACGTAATGAATTTTCTATTATTAATACATTTTTCGAAAATGCATACCAAATTTTGCAATACTTAGATTTGTTCGTTTAAAGACTAGACTGGAGTCTGTTTAATGCGTAGGTAAAACGAAAGGTACACTTCTTGTTTCTACTATTAAGTTCCAGTTAACTGTAAAATACATATAATTCTAGCCATAAGTTTAGACTCATGTTTTATTGTCTTTGTTTACATATTTATCTATTTATTGAAGACCTGCATCATTGTAATGCATATTATTCACCATTGTGAATAATTTCATATGCAGTCAATTTGGAATAGCCAGAAGGGAAATGTAATTTATAAAATAATAATTAGCTTTGAGAAGGAAACTTGGTATGCATTCTAATTATAATTTCTGAAATCCATAGAAATTGCTTATTACTCAAATACATTTATGTGACAGTCAGAAGGTAATACGCTAGACGATATTATGTATTCCTATTCTTGATCAGGACGATACGCTAAGTTGATCTATTTTTCACTTATGTTTTAAGATCGTATTTCATTTCTTTCTATTACCAAGAAATGTATATCTACTTAAACTGACATTTGAATACTACTATTTTTTTATACCCCTCGGCATTTTGCTTCTAGGTTGAATCAATTGTAATACTAAATAGTAATAGTAAAAGCTTTTGCCTTTTATCCCCTACCTGGCACTCCCCATCAGATAATTTGTAACGTTTCTTTACATAGTTTCTTATAAAACTAGTGAACTTTAGTTAACCAGTATAAAAAACATAAGAAATACCTTAAAATATCTCTCACATCTCAGTCAGAGTCTTTGTGGCGCACACACACACACATGTCTATGTATGCATGTAGTGGCCAAACCACAAAAGACAATACAGAGATACAGAGCGTGAAAACCTTGAGCAAGAGTGTTGTGGTTCGACTTATGGTTTTGACTTACGCTTGACAGTTGCCCAGCTACCGTGGTTTCTGCTCGCACACCTGCCCATCTGCTCACCTGTCAACTGGAACTTCGCTTCCGTGAGGTTTTTGAGCCACTTTCGGCATTCGCCGCAGCACACGAAACAAATGTTTATGACACATTTTACACATGAGGTTGGGTGCGCACTCAGTGCACTTTGCCAAGGCATAAAATATCTTCAGCCGATGTGCTTCTTGAGCTAAACTTTTATGGAAAAATTGACATCTTAGTAATAAGTAATAAAATTAACACAATAATTAATGATACAAAAAATATATAAAATCATGTGTAAGCATTAATATTTTATAAAAGTAAAAATATATTTACAAAAAATTTCTGCTTATAAGAATTTCCAAAGTAATTACAAAGTAATTACATTCTTTTATAGTATAGTATGAATATATTTATGGTTACTTGTGAATGGGAAGGATTAACCAGGATTATTTACATTCATTTTATGGATTATTTATTTATTATATATTATATACAATATTTTATTATACATATATAATATTTTATGGACTATTTACATTCATTTTACGCAAATTTCAAATATCATTTGCATTCACAAATTAAGAATAAGCTCCAGCTAATATGAGTTTTACTTGTAGACATCATTAACTTATACTAAGCAATGTGCACTGAAAAATATTTGTATATGAATTAATTTAACTGTACTTGTTATGCTATTTCCCAATGCAATAAGCTGGAGCTAATTGAAAATGAGTAACAAATTAATTTGATTCATTATATGTATATGTATGTATATATAATTAATATTCATATATAATGTAAGCTACAAAACGAAATTTCGAGGCTCTAATAGTTTCTGAGGTTGACCAGTTTATACATAAGGACAGACGGGTAGGGCTAAATCTACGTAGCTTGTCGCTCTGATCAAGAATATATATAGTTAATGAGTTCTGATACGCTTTCCTCTGCCTGTTACATAATTAAAAAAAAAAACTGATTTCGCATTTTCAATGGGTCCAGGATATTATAATATAATGATGCAATTACCAAATTACAGTGAATGAGTTGAACTTCGCATTAAACAACATTGAAAACATAGTTTTTATCAATTCCATGAAACGTGCAGCATATAATCTAAACATTTAATAATGACGAATTTAAACACTGAATTTGGTATATTATCTTATCAAAATTTCAAAGGGGCTCCCACTAGTTACACTTAGATTTATGATATAAACCCACTTATCGGCAAGTGATTCCCTCTAATGCCAATCAGCACTATATAAGAGCAAAGTCTTTCATCAATCTCCACAACAGTCTTTGATCAGTTATCGAACAGTATTAACCATGTATTCCTCAACGAAACTCGTGGTCTGTGCGCTCATCGTTGCCCAGTTGGTGGGCTCGATTCAGTGCGGAGTTTACGACAACACGGATAAGTGGGTCCTATCCGACAAGTCAAGGCCTTTCCCGGAAAACGCCGTCCTGGGTGGCTATGACTCATACGGCTATAAGAACTTCGTGGGACGAGTGGCTTACGCGAGCTCGATTCTGCCAGCGCGTGTTAGGGCAGAGACTGGATACGCTACATATAACACCGAATCAGTTGGTAATCAAGCCACCTCATACGAGCTGTTGGTGTCCAATGGGACAGTCAGCTATAACTGGGTACGCAGCTTCGATGGATTCTTGGAGAGGAATGCCGTATCTGTGGGCACAAGTGCTACAAACGAGCGCGTCTACGTCTGCCGTGGCCGAACTGATGGTGGAATTTTCATTGGCACCCTGTATCTGGCGCAAAGGGCTTGCTTCATTCGCTACGAGAATTTGCCCATGAGACAGCTGAGCAAATACGAAGTCCTTGTGCGAAAATATGCACCTCTAGCATGGGCACCATTCGAGGCTCAAATCAACTAATGAAAAGACGAATGAACACGTTCGGTGTAATAGTATTCAGAGAAGATAAATACTTTTGCTCTGTAAATTTGATAATAAAAGAAGTTATTCATTCGACTATCGCAGCATAATAATACTTTGCTAGTTACTGAGGAGGGACTTATAACAGGAATAAGGATTAACACCCAACTGGTTAAACAATGACTTTTTTGTTTTTAACTTCAATTTCATTTTTTCCCCTTTGGCATACGGTCGGTCTTTTTGCAGTAAGCTAACACGACTAATTAAAAGCACTTTGTAGACTTTGCCAGGCAGACGCATTTATTAGTGAGACGCAGCTGCAAAGACTTTTATAAAGCGTAAAGCGTTGCGAGCCTGCGAAAGTTGAGCCTTTTGGCAAATGCCGACCGCTAAAGACGTGTGCACTGCTATGGGCGGGCTTTGGGGCGCATAGGAACAAAAAACCGCAGAGCCAAACTTCATTAAAAATGCACACGGAAGCTGCTAAAAAGCCGCCAACATCATTTGAATAAAGCTAGGACAGCCACTTTTGTATGTGGGCGTGGACGAGTCTGTGTCTGTGTCTGTGCGACTATGTTCCATATGATGCCTTTAATTTATGACGTCATTAGATGCAATTTTCTAGCACCTGAGCCAGGTGGGCGCTGCCTCCAGTCCTCTAGGCAGCTAGCAATTTGGCACTTGTGCAGCATGACTGCAATTGTCCCAATGCCCAGAAAATCGAGGCCATTCGGTTTGACAGCTGCCAGACGATAGCGTCCGGGCCAAGCGTGGGCCAAGGCAAACGTTTTCTAATTTTCCACGCCATTAAATCAGAGACTTTTCGCCATGCAATGCCAAATGCCTGTAGCATCGTGACATGCAATGTCGCCATGTCTGAAGGGCGGCCAAACTCGTTGCAGCCGGGATTTACAGTGAATCCAGAGTTAGCTCAGATCCAAGCCTAGAAAAATGGCTAGCTACTTAAATACTAAATAACTTACAACCAAAATCAATCGAATCGAAGTTGATATCAGAGCTTATGCTTGACAACAGCTGAGTGATTTACAGCTGAACTGAGCTACAACAGTTGTGAGTCTTACAGCAAAAATGTTCTTTTATAAAACGTAATCCTATGAATACCTAATATCCATTTGCATTAGCATTATGCAGCTCTGAGCGCAATATAAAATCTATTTACATAAATATACATAAATCCCATTTTAACTCTCTATAAACATAACTTTCTTTTAAGCATATTTCGCCATGCAGGAAGTTCATTGTTTGGCACTAAAACCGCGACTAGGTGTTATTTTCTACTTTGCTACGAAAAAAAAGCAAGAGTGAGAAATCAGAGTGACCGACTAAACGATACCCTAATCTAACTCATTTAACTAGCAGCAAATTGGTCATGTTAATTATTTAGGAAATGACATTTGGTTACGATTGTCATGATTAATGTGACTAATGTGATTAATATAGATAACTTGTAATACTTCACAGGATAAGTTCATAAAGTCAATTATCATTCATAGTATGTATTAGTGTGGCAACATTTTGATTATTAAATATATCATTTGATATTGAATATCAAATATATAAATATGGCTCCATATCGGAGACTGTGGCGTTTTCGTTGCATTCCCTTTATATTATTATTTTATTGAATAGTCTCCTCTACTATTTTTGTTTTCCTACAAAAATTTTTATTTACAGCACCGTCTCTTTGCAAATCCACATTCGGTTTCTTTCACCAAGGCAATTGCCCTGCATGTGGTTGAAGGGAAGGACTGCAGCATGTCCTTTTCATTCTTTGGATTTTTATTTTTACTAACAAATTTCAACTCTTTTTAACTAACATTTAATATAACTCAAAGTCAGCTCCGACTTATGTATATACCAATTTTATTGTACAACATTTAGTGCTCAGTCGCTCTACCGTTTTTTTTAAAGCTCATTTGTATATACATATATAAGTTATTATCAATTTCATCATTATTATTATTGTTTTTGTATTATGACTTTGACTATATCGAGTGCTATTTGCATTTTCAACTTAGGCATTCATATAACACTTTGATCAAATATATACATATATATTGTTTATAATAATCATATACATATATTGGTACTTATAGCTTTATCACTTCATATTATTTTTCTCATCATAATTTTAATGCTTAATTAGAAAATAATAGATTCCATTTTTATTATAATAATATATTTTTAAAAATAAAATTTTATATAGTTATATTTTATTTTATATTTTATATATAATATATATAATAATTGTTAATAATTGTTACCATCCGAACGACTATTTACTTAATAAGAATTGGCTTATTGATCATCAACATATCGATCATTATCTTATCATTATAATTATTATTTAAACAAGCTTAACTTATCAAATATTACAATGCTGTACATAAAATATATTTAACTCTTTAATTAACAACCTCACAGAGCAGAAGAATAGTAGCCCTGCGGTGCACTCGACGACTGTCCAGCTGGGGTTCGGGTAGACGACTGAAGAAACACTTGAGCAACTTCGTCTTTATATAGGAGTCGAGGCTTGCACTCTCAAAAACGAGCTCCGCACCTGAGCCTCTGGCTGAGTTTATTTCCTATGTGCCACCTGAGAGAGCTATAAAAGAGAGTAGAAATTTTCTGCTAGATATATGAAGAGTTAAGAGCTTATCAAAGCTAGATCTTAGATCAGGCAGATAGGTCGACGAATTGGCAACTGGACCTGCTCTATGATTAACTTATCTAATCTTTCTGCTCAAGAAAATTATACGTTAAGAGTTCGGCCATATCTCGCTCAGAATGTTACAAACATTTGCTCAAAATCATTATACCCTGCAATCCCATTTGAGTTTGTGTATATATTTCTATATATAAATAGAATAACGCCTTGTCGGTAAAGTTTAAATTTATAGCAGTCTGCCGCGCGGTATGGGGATAACTGACCTGGCCTAAGCGAGGGAGGCTGCATTCAAAAACCAAGAAGCCAAATACAAAGAGATAATTTCGCAGCCGAGCATAAAGAGAAACAAGTTTTTAGAGAAAAAGTTTTCGCGTCGGGCAGCAACAACGTGACAGGCAAAGAAAACTTCGCGAAAACAACTTTGAACACGTTTCAGTTACCTGCCACACCCACCTGCCCGCAGGCGACGCCCAGCAATGGCACGCCCACTGATTATGTGATGGCAAATGAATGCAATTAATTGTGAATGCATCTGAAAAGTATTTACAACTAGTAGAGCATTGCCCATTGATTGCAGCATCAATTTAATTGAAAAACTTTATTCCAAGATCGAAATGCGTTAACTGTAATTGTAAATGCGTACATGTACATGTCTACACAGATGGCGATTGCCATTGGCCTTGGTTGCCAGTTGACAGTCGGCATCATCAATAAAAATTGCAACATTGTCAGCCTAATAGTTGCCAACTGTGAACTGTGAACGTTGAACGTTGAACGTTGAACTGTGGGAGCCACTAACTGCAGCTGAAGTTGCACCTGGATAACTTTTACCTGCGCTTCTTGCCAAAGTGCAATTCAGCGTCGTCAACTTGAACTTTTGTGTGTGTATTTTGCAACAAGAACTCGGCTTAGGCTGCTTGCCAGCAACATTGCTGACTTTGTCATGCATTTTGCAACACAACTAGAATCGTTTCATATTAGTTAGAATTACTTGAATTGAACTAAGATCGAGAATTAAATTAAACGCTTAACTGAAAATGTAATTTTATTGATCCCTAGTCTTTTTAAGATTTTAATATGAAGAGGCAAATGAATTTCTGATTATGTTTATTAAAATATAAGTACTTGTTTATTCTTTTTTGCTATTTGATAAATATCAAAAGAGCAGGTGGAAATGTAGACATCAAATGAAGCAGTAAATATCGTATAACTACTCCAACAGCCTAAATAGCAGATAGAAAAAAAAAAAAATTGAATCTAAGTCAGAATTCAGCGAAAAACTAAGTATTATAAGAATATTTTGAAATAATATAAATATTAACACATTTTAAGATTTTTTTTTTATTTATTTTTTTTTTATAAGCTTAGATGGTTTTTCTCACAAATTTATGAGCATGAGCACTTCAGGATTGTTAATGAAAAAAAAATGACTAAAAGAAAAATTAAATAAATAAAAAATAAATATAAATAAAAATAAAAATAAAAAATTGCATATAGCATTAAAAATTATAACAAAAAAAAAAAAAAAAAAAAAAAATTAAAAAAAAAATAAATAAATAAATAAAGAAATAAGTACAGTATTATACTATTATGTATAAATAATTTTTTTTTTTTGTATATATCGGACAGCAGTTAAAATTATTTAAAAATTTCCATTGAACTAAAAGTCATACTTTTAGTAGATATTTTATTTAACTTACATATATATATATTTAAAAAACACTATTGTGTCCTAATTTGCCATTTTCAGCATGGAAAGATATGTACATTTATATATTTAAATAAATATATATTTTTATGCAAAAATATAATATTTACCTTATATTTATTTATTAAATTATATTTATGTATTGCAAGAATCGAATATTTATAAATCTTTGTGTGCACAGTTATACAAAATAATATAAATCTGACAATGATAGATCATACCGGTTTCGTTATCATACATGAAGTTTTTTATTTAGTCGCTGCTGTAATTGGTATGGCAGTAACTGCTGCAGCTGTTGTTGTTGTAGTTAAAAGTTAGACGATGGCGACGACGTCGTCTACAGGTGTAGCCTGCCATATTATTTACAAGTGGCAGGAGAAGCAACAGCAACAGCAACAGCAACAGCAACAGCAACAGCAACAGCAACAGCAACAGCAGCTAGGAGCTGGGTGCTGGGGGCCGGCTTCTGGGTACTGGGTTACGGGGGGCTGGCTTGCAGCGCCTGGCACTCACCCACGAGGCACCTATAATTTAGCGCTGTTTATTTGTAAATGTCTGTTGCGGCACACGGCATCGAGTTGCAGGGTCGCAGGGTCCTTGTTCTCGTCACGCTTCATGTCAACAGCGGCAACTTCATTGTCTGCCCAGGACTCCTGCTCCTACACCTGCTGCTGCTCCTGTTCCCTACCGCTGTTTGGCGGCAGCGCCTCAGCTGCTGTTTGTCTGTGTGTCACTGACATTAAGTGCAGTTGGTGGCTGGGCGGCTGTTGGGTTGGCTCGGCTCGGTTTGTCGATTCGCAGAAAAACGTTTTGCAATTTATTAACTGACATTTGAAGTGGTTGCTGCCGCAAGGCGAGTGGCTCGGTGGCTTGGTGGTTCGGTGGCGCGTTAGCAACCTGCGCCACGGATAAGCAAAACCCATGTATGACACTTATCACTGAAGCAGCTGTGCTGGTGGTAAACAAAATGAAACGCCATTGCACGCATATTTGATTAAGCTGCCTCGAGGTAGGCAATGATATTTGCAAGCCAAACTTTGCAGACAAACGCGCCCGCGGGGCTTTACACACACAGTCGCACAAGGGTTAAGGCCAACAACAATCATGCGTAAGTTTTTGGACCAAACACATATTTTGTTAACCTTTCGAATTTGGGTTGAATGCAGGAGAGCATGCAGACAAAATGGCCGGAAGCGGAAACTGTTTTGTACATTGGCAAATTTGATATGTAGCAGGAAACTAAGACAACCGACAGGTAGGCAGACTTTGCCCAGTTCCATGTGGTTATTAAACACATATTTTCAGGGCCAGTAGCTGGCAAAAGGCTTACACGCCGTAAAAGAGCATAATAATAAGAAGCTTAAAGCAGACACACACATACACACACACATACGTAAAAAAAAGGTCAAACGAGAGTTTAAAAGTTTTGTGCGATTAGCAGAGGTTTGCAGCCAAAGAACAGTTAGTGGCTCTTAATAGTTGCCTGTGAGCCCACACAAATGTTGCTAATTTGTTATTTATGAAGAGGGCAATCGAGGCACCTGGAAGTGTACTAAGCTTCCGGCATTAGGTGTAGCTTATGCAACTAGATGGGCTGCTCAAATTGTTACCAACAGCTTAATAATGTCTGTGTGAAATTCAGGCATCGTTTAGATTGATTGAGAGTACTAAACAGGTCTAAGCTGATGTCTATACAGGATGTTAAAACTTGAACAGTTGTCCAGGTTGTGAGAGAGATACACGTGTATTGTATACCATTTTCAATTTTGGTTTATTCGTATTAAATCTTTACTGAAATAGTCTCTTGAGTTGATTTTCAACCAACTGCAATTATATTTGTTTGCATTGCTGGTCAAAATCTTTATGAATATTGCAAGCCCAGTTTAATATTTACAGCAATCATAGACGGCTAAAACATATGAATAAGTAAATAGTTTCAAGTTATATATTCAAATATTTCATACATTGCATAGCTAAAGCTCTGCATCTACATCTTTAATCTACAAATCCACAATAAACCAGCCACATTTGCCTTTGTTTGCTACTAAAGCCACAAAGCATTACGCAGATAGCATGTCCAGCTCTGCCCCAGCTGAACGAGCTCATTTTGGTCAATCTCAGGTGTCATATTCCAGTTGTAATGTTATGGCCTCACTCAAAGGCAACCCCTAACTCAACAGCTGTCCTCATTCATTTAAATATGCATAGAACAACTCACACAGAGAGAGAGAGAGAGAGAGAGAGAGAAAGCTAGCGAGAGAGAGATATATATAGTGTGTTAGAGAGAGAGAAAAGAATCAAATATAAGCAAACCAGCGAATGCCATTTATTACTTTAATGTGCACATGTGTGTGCATGTGTGTGTGTGTGTGCGTGTGTGTGAAAACTTCAATTAAAATGCCAGCGTTACAATGCACACGGATGACAGTCACACGCACCTTCTCTGCCCTGGTTAGGCCCTTTTTCTCTTTTGGCATTTCATTTGCAATTTAATGCAAAATAGCCGTAAAGCCACAAAAAGGGCAAGCGAACATGTTTGGCTGGTTAAGCAGCGCCACAACGAAACAGTCAAACGCTTCGCAATCCTCGCAATCCCATCATAAAACGCAATGGAGCTCTTAACTGCCAACAACAAAATGGCTGTGCTGAGTGACGCTAAAGCTGACAATTGTTTTTTTTTTTTTTCGTTTACCTTGGAGCGAAAGAGAGCGGCTTATAGAGCTGGGAGCGAAAGGGGGAGCGAGTGCGATAGAAGAAATTGAGCAAGTAATTTTATTCAAGCTCATTCGAATTATTCTGTTTACCTATATCTCCCAAGATTATCTTATTTGCCTTGGTTTCTCTTTTTCGTATTTTTTTTCATTTATTCGTATTCTTAATAAATATTATTAATATTTTTTTTCTATATTTTATACATCTAAAAATATAAGTATTTGAATATATTTTAACTTTCTTTTTTGTTTATCTTATTCATTCTAGAAATTTCTAAAAAAAATTTAAATTGAAAACTACAAATTTATAAACCGTATTCAAATGTTATTTTTAATTATTTCTTTAATTTTAAATTCTTAAAAACTTATTTGCTATTTATTTGTAAAGAAAGCCAATTGAATCCTAGATTTGTCATTAAACCCAAATGTTCTCATTAATTATATTATTAATTTTTATTTCTAATATATTTCAAGTGGATGTTTTAAACTGTGAGGTAAAGCCCTTATAACAATGTATAACTTTTTTAAAAGTCGAAAAGAAATAGATTTTCGCAAAATGAGAATATTTTGAAGTTATTTTCTAACTTAACAAAAATCCTTAAATTTGTTAAGTAATAAAAGCACGTCATGCAAAAAATCAATTGAATTCAAACCAATTCAATGTATATATTTATAATCATATTGCTTAATATATAACAAATAGATGTTGGTAATATATATTTAGAAATAATATTCTTAAGAAGTTAATTATTTTCTTAGACACTAACATAAAATGTCTCAAATATTATTTTCAAAGAAAAAAACCCTAGCCTTCTAGCACTTCTGTATATAAAAAAAAAAATTAAAAACACGTAATACAATATTATGGCTAAAACGTTTCTCAGAGCACATGTTGCCCTGCTGGCATTGTTTTCCTTTGCATTTTGAGTACGGCGAAAAAGATGCTATAAAAATTTACAGTTAAGTGATTTTGTAGCAATTTGCAGTTTGCTGGCTGTTGCCGCATTACAAGGCCAGGTGAGTGGGGCAGTCGTCGGTTGGCTGTTGGTTGTTGTGGGCCAAGCAGCACTCGTAAATCGTTGGCAAATGTTTGCCAAGCGCGAGAAGCGCTCTGGCCAGGCCAGGCCAGGAGAGGTCGAGTCAAGGCGAGGCAAGGCGAGGCGAGGACAGGTCGAGGCCAGGTCCTGGCCAGGTCTAGGCCAGAGGTCTGTTGCTCTGGCTGTGGATCTGTCAGTAAATTCAATTTATTTAAAAGCTTGTCAACAATAAGTCAAATGAAATGCTCTGCTCAGCTGTAAATATGGCTGGCCCAGTAATAAAGCTGATTTATTTGCGCTGTTGAGATTTACAATTTGCCCATAATTGCCAAGCATATAAAATTCTATCTAAGCTAAGTACAACTGACAAAATGTTACGAAATCGAAATGAAATGCTCGAGCGAAGTATTTGTGGTTATTGTGGCAATATATTCAAATATATATAACTTGAAAGACATTTTGTTGGCAGAACCCTTGCCGGTTTATTTAATTTATTTTTATTTTTATTTTTTGGCATCTCTTGCTATGTATAGATATATGGGCATGCTGTGTTTTCTAATAGTAGTTCCGCTTGGCAACAGTAAATAAATCTTGTCAGTGTCTGGTGTGGGATTGGGTAAGGCTATAGATAAGTCCAATACAGTTAACACAATACAATGGACACTACAATTGGCTGCAGGACTTGAGACTGCTATTGCCGTTGCTATGGCCGTTGTTGTTGCTGCCCAGTTCAACTTAAACGGCTGCTAAAGTGCAACACAGTGGCCTGGCCTAGAGCAGAGCACTGCCACATTTGGCAAACAATATTAAGTGTGTCTGTTTTTTAGCATTTGAAGTACAAATAAAACAATACAGTGCTGCCAGCTACAAGCTGCACATGCATATACACTCAGACAATCATGAAAAGCAGTCAGATAAGCGAGAGTGTTTCGAGAACTAGCTGACAAGTGGGGATGAAATCTGAAATGTATTATATTGAAATACTTGGTAAACTAATGATAGCGGAATAACATAATAAGACATAACATAGCATTGCATCAAAATCATAATATTTTATAACATTATTGTTGATTACTTTAAAAGTATGATAATTATATAAATTAAATATGATAATTATAGAAAATTAGTTCAGAAATCATTCAATATAATTCTAGTATAATTCAATTATCAAGCTAAAACTTAATGCAGTTTTTTTTTTAAGACAGTAAACACAAATATATTTAATTATATTTTACTGGTTTAGATATAATCCAAAGTAAGGCAGTACTTATATTAAACAATATATTAAACAATATTATTGAGTTAAAAACTTACTGAAATCAATTTTTTTTTTAATTCCTACACATTTATATTTATATAAAATAATATGAATATATATACACATATTTATTTTAATTTTTAAAATTCATATTAATATTTTTTTTAATACCTTCCATTTTTTTTTTTTAATTTACCAGTTGTACAAATAAGTAAAATAAATTGTCTACTAAAAAAAAAAATATTAAAAAAAAAATGAATGTAATTAATTTTATATTTAATTCATTTTCTCTATTTTTGTCTATCTATGTAATATATTTAATCAACTTTAAAACGAATTTTTCTTCTCTTTTTTAGCTCAACTATTTTTACAGAAACTATTTTCTTTAATGGATTTCTATTTTTTTTATTTGCAGCTTTTTGTCGTGATCAAAGTCAGTCGATTAAGTTTTATATTCCTTCACGAAAAGTATATTAGGTAAGTTTATTAATATCATTTATTTGTTTATTTATATATATTATATAATATGTCTGACCGGAACAACAAAGTATCCGTATAAACTTTACTTGCCACCCGCGTAAAATTGATTGCAACAATGCAGTTTTTATGTGCCTCTACACTTACGTATATGTGTGTGTGTGCACATATATGTACAGTAAATATATGTATATGTTTATGAATTGTTTGACTGAGAAACACAAGTGTGTGTGTGTGTGAGTGTGTGTGCTATGTGCAGGATAAAAAACAGCCGCTAGTGAAGTTTCAACAATGTTATTGACTGAACAGAATTCTGGACTCTGATTTCTGTTGTTGACTTGGCTCATAAATCTATACAAGTGTTGTTGACTGACTGCCGCTGGGTGTGTGTGAGTGTGTTTGTGTGTTGGCTTCAATTATTGATCCTTACGAGACTTGGTCACAATTCAAGCTGCACTAAAATTTGCGCAAGTTTTTCATTTCCGTTTGCCGCGACTTCTATCAGTGCACTTCATTAAAAGCAAGCACTAAAGTAAATGACTCTTAGGAGTAATTCCAAAGCGAAATAAAGAAAATAATAATAAAATAATAAAACGTCAACCAACATGTGCCATGTCGTATTTGTCTAATGGTCAGAGCTACTGGGCTAACACCCTCTTCTGTCTCTGGTCCCTCGTCCATGTCCCTTGACATGTGAAGGAAAACGTATTCCATTTGCAGTTTTTTGTTTGTTTTTTTTCCTTTTCCTTTTTTTTTATGCTGTCATAACAAACAAATTCTCAGCATGTGTGCGTTGCGTAGCGCTGGCATTACCAGAAGCGGACGTTCCTTTGGCCAGCTTTGCTCAGCTCCAAGAATTTAATTATACTTTTGATTTTAATGAAAAAACAAGCGCACGCGTTGCCCAACGGACACATCGGTGCCCTTACCCAGGGAGCATATGGAATACTTTGTTGGGGAAGTATGCGAAAAATTGTGGTATTTATTGAATGGACAAGAATAAAAATGGATATGAAATATTTTATATGAATTTTTTAAGGATCCGATTGGATTTTGATATTTTTATGAATTATATGAACAATGAGTTAGACAAAATACGTATTTTTAAAGGATAAAATGTATATTATATATAATATATAAGATATAATATATAATATATAATAATATATAAACCAAATTTTAAGTTTAAATAATAATTATTTTTTATTATTTTTATAAACAATTGATTTTAAAGATACTTATACAAACTAAATTTACAAAAACATATTTTAACAACTTAAAAATTTGTTTTATATAAATAAATAATTTAAAAAAGTCTGCTACAAAATTATCATCAAAAATTTTATAATATAAAAAATGTTTGTGCTTTTTAAAAACCTCTTCGGACTATCCCATTTAGCTATCTGATTTTGAAATAACTTTGAGTGCTTACTGGTATTCGCAATCTCACTGTAAATTATTTACTTTTAAAACTGACTTCCAGTTAAGTTTACCCCCATTGGGTATACGCACTCAACACTTTGGCTGACTTTGGCTCGGTTAAGGTCGTCGCAGATGTCAACGTATGGTTCATTTGGACACGCCTTTGAGAGTTCATTTTTAGTAAATTGTCAACGGAGTCGTCAGTGCAAAATTGCAGTTTAATTACAGTTAAAAACAGGGTATAAAAAAAAGAAACATTTTCCCTTTGAATGTCATAGTAAATGGACGGCATTAAACGAAATTGGTGTCTGTGGGGTTAAGAAGGGGCACATAATGAGTTTATATGCGCATTTACTGTGCCATAAGGAGACACGAGACTCCGGCTGAAAAATGAATGTCAATTGAAAATGTCGCTGGTTAAATATAAATTGTATATGAATGTGAAATATGTGGACTTGTGGAATGACCAGAATATGCCCTAGTATAGTACTATATGATGATTCCCATTCTCAATGAACTGATTTGCCTATTTATTTATGCATAGTTTCTCTATGTGATTAGCGCTTACATTTAGTTTCATCTACGAGCTCTTGGTAAACATTAAACAAATCCTCAACATTTACGCATTCTGACCGCAATTTGAGCTCTGCACTTGAGTTGCAGTTCGCCCCAACTGTCCCCCCGCCCCTTCCTCACAGTCATTTGTGAATATGCACATTTAATATGCACCACATGCACTGACAGGCCTCGCCATGGCAGCGACTGCGACTCCAACTATGGCTGCTGCTTCGAGCCCAAGCTGACTCTGTGGCCGGTCACTTGCCATGATGCATGCACAACATGCACTCGCAATCAAACATGCCCGTTGAGAGAGAGAGAGAGAGGGAAGTGAGGGACAGGAAGAGAGTGCGCATACCATTTGCAACATTCGCGCTGTTTCATTGTGGGCGATGCTTAAGACGCTGCGGCGCACAGCTGCTGCGACTTGCTGCTTATTTGCATACAACACTTTGACGCATTGTTCCCGAATACCGAATACCGAATGCCAACGGGACAGACAGCGGGCAGCACATGCTGTGCCAACTGCAGCTGCTGTTTTCACCTCCACTTCCCCTCGCATTCCCACTCCTGACTTGAGCACTAATTAAAAGCAAATTTAAGCATACTCACGCTCACACTCTCCTACAGCTGCAAGCCAAACAGACGCACGAATTTGCCAAATGATTAAGTTCACAAACGGCTCACAAGACGATCCGACGGGGCGTATGACCTACGTAGACTTTGGGGCGAACCACTATTTCCATTTACCATTGCCAGTTGCCTTTGCCCATTGTCTTTGATTGGATAGCGCTTCGCTCAGCAGCCAAATGAGTGTTAATTAATACGATTTTAATCAGCAGACAATCGAACAAGACGACAGTACTTGGAATACCTGCCAACCTGGCTGCCTGCCTACCTGGCTGCCAGCAAGCCATCATTAACCCATTTAAGGTGCAAATCCAATTAGGCAAAAGCGTTCAGCAAAATTTTAAGTCACACAAATTGGCAAATTGAAATTCACTCAGATTAGGTGTGTGTGTGTCTGTGTGTGTGTGTGTGTGTGGGGGGGGGGGGGGGGGGGCTTCTGAAACAAACTTTAATGAAATTCGTTTTTAATTGTGTCTTAGAGTCTGCACAGATTTTCAATGTCACAACGAAATGCGCCTAATTTATGGGCTTTATTAATGGCGAAACAGCGAGAATATGTTGAAGACACTTTAAGTTCAGTTTATTATAGAAAAGGTGACAGAATTTTAATCATAATGATCCTAGTGAGGGGTAGTATATCACCCAAAACTAGGATGATCACTTAAATAATATGCCATAGTAAATATATATGCACTTTTTGATTACTCTGAGTATTTACCACTCTTGGGAGAGGTTCTGAACTAGTCAAATACTCAAACAAATTAATAAGAGCAGCGATCCATGCCGAGCACAGATGAACGAGTCGAAGCGCTTCATGCCAAACTCCGAGGTCTGATGTGATTTCCTATATTAAATGTGTACATGGGCACTATTTGATATCTCTGAGTATTTACCATTTTTGGGGAAGACTCAGAGCGAATCGAAAACCCAGATGAACGAATGAGAGCAGCGATCGATGCCGAACATGCTGAACTCCAAAGTTTTATGTGATTTTCTACTCTCTCTCTTTTCCAACCACTATCAGTGCATACTCGATACACCAGATGGTTCAACTGCAAAATGTAATGCGGCACAAATTATCTTTTTAAAGAGCAATGCATTTTATTTGTAATAAATGTTAAATATCCTATGATATTGCCATACTTTGCCATACCGATTCATTTGAGCATAGGGTATATACAGTAGACTCCGGTTATAATGACTCCGTTCTTATGAAAATTATGGCTCCCAGTCAAACTTCCATTAACAGACTTAAACGGTTATAGCGTCTTCAGGGACGGTCTCTTGAGTGTCGTTATAACCGGATTCTATATGTTACCCCCACTATACATATTCTTATATTAGGAATGTCAATACCAAGTTCATAGTTGAACATATTAGATCGTTCTGAGGAGAATAGAAGGTTAATATTTTTAGTTTACTCACGCTTGAGTTGCCATATGTCTGTTTTGTTTTCAAGGACTTTCTAGTATATTAACGTCACTTTGTTTGATTTTTTTTTTTTATATAATATTTAAACAAGCTTTTTACTACCAATTTGGCAGCTTAACAAGTTGAACATAAAACAAGTAAGAAAGCTCTAGTCGAGACTGCTCGACTACGAGATCCCCTGAACCCTTGGAGCAATAGATATTTCAATAATTTTTCGCGTCTTTCAGCTTACACAAGAAACACGCACACACACACACGCACGTACGCATACACAGGCATACATACACACACACACGCATACAGACACAAACGCATACACACACTCACATACACACACACATACACAAACACATACATACACATACACAAACACATACACAAACACATACACACACATACACAAACACATACACACACGCATAAACGCATGGGCTGCAGTGTGCGCTTACTATGAGAACTTAATTGTTTAATAACTTTTTTTATGGACGTACGATCTTCATGAAACTTTCAGATTATGATTATAACATAGATATGCATGTAATTGCCAAAGCCCAAGTCTCTAGTATTTGAAATACGCTTTTTACAAAAGTGAGGGTGAGGGGGTGAATTTAAGGGTGGGGGGTAAATTTTAACAAAAACCGAAATTGTATAAATTGCATGTAAGCATACATTAAAAATTTGGAGACTCTAGCAATAAAGGTGTAGAAGATATAATTTTATAACCAGTTTTCGATAAGGTTTTTTATCGATAAAAAAAGATCGGGATGAGTTATCGAATTTTAATGATAAACTTGATATGCGCGCTGTAATTACGGACATTTAAAAAAAAAATTGAAGTCTCTAGCTCTTATATCTTCTGAAATCGACGCGTTCATACATACGGACAGACGGACAGACGGACAGACGGACAGACAGACGGACAGGGCCAAATCAACTCAGCTCGTCACCCTGATCAAGAATATATATACTTTGTGGGGTCTGCCACGCCTCCTTCTCCCTGTTACATACATTTCAACAAAACCATTATACCCTGATTTCCCATTGAAAATGGGTTCAGGGTATAAACATAATTATTTACAGTACACACTACAGAAATTTCATAACAATTTGTTTGACTTGACAACGAAAATATTTATAAACTCAGTCTTCTTAGCAGACTCAATTCAAACCATTGCATAAGGTATGCCTGATTTCTGTTCCACATTTTTTGTTTAATTCATATACTATTTTAAATAATTCGTAGCACTTTGCAGGTAATCTTTATATTGAAATCTGTACAGCTTGAGCTATAAATCATTTGGTTGCTCTAAAAGCAGCCGGCGGCTAAGTGAAAATCTTTTAAGAGCACCCAAGTAATGCACATAAATAATAAATACAACGCGAAATTAACTTTCCGGCGACAGTCGTGTTCCACGTGCCTGTCCGGTGTGCCATTCCTCCACGATTTTGGCTAGAGCACAAAACAAACAATGCGAGCGAGTAGGACTCCGACTGTAAGATACTCTTTCCCTGATACTCTGATATTCTTGACTATGAATATCTATATAAATATTGTTGTCTGTAAAATCTGTGACTTTTCAATTCGAAAGCTTCTCAAGTGGGGAGAATTATGTAAGTCAGAGCATTATCTAGTCGGTCTATTACAATTTCATGTTTGCTTTGTGCCATGTTACCTAGACTGGCGTCAACTATTTAGAAATGCAAAGCACATTGAAAGTTGAAAGCGTGCAACGGTTGGTTTTTTTTTTACTTTTTAATATATATACATTTTTTTTTTGGTTACGGTTTTTGCTTTTAAGGTGCCAAAAGTAAACAAAAAATTGCTGGAAAAAAGTGAGAGAAAGCCAAAAGGAAACTGTCAACGCACGCCGTAAGCTGACAGGCGTGGCTGTTGTGGTTAAAGAGGGCGAGAGAGGCGGGGCAGTGAGCTGAGGTAGACAGAAATCTCAGTGCGCCAGCTATAAAAATCATAAATTTTATTATGTATTAATGTCGCGGGTGCCGTTAGCGGTGACGTCGACAGTTTTCTTCATCTTTTTTTTTTTTTGAGTTGGCACTTATATACAGACATACATATATTTATGAATAATTCAAAAGTCTTAGCATACTTTTCAGCGCGCTCAAGTTTAAGGTCAAAAAATGGCGAGCGTAATGTTCTTTAAGGGAAAAAGAAGAAGAAGAAGAAGAAGAAGAACAATGAATGGCTCTGCGTGCATATTTGACAATTTTATTAGATTAAGTTTCATATAAATGTGTTGATAATGCCAGCCAGACATTGTCTAGACAAGACACACACAGCTGACATCTGAGCCCGGAGAGTGAAAGGTGGCAACAGTTTGCCGAAAGCGAAGAGTAAGACGGGCTGACAGGCCAACAGGCAGACAGGTGGCTCCTAGCTGGCAGCATTGCATGGCTGTCATAAATGCCACAAAATCCGCACGAATGCAGCAATGCAAAATTAATAGCTGTTGCATTCGACTGCTGCCGAGTGGATCAATGTACTATGTCTACTAGTATGGCTGGCATGCACAGAATGTCCTCGACTGGGTGGCCCCAAGCCCCAAGCCCCAAGCCCCAAACCCAGCCCCAACCCCAAGCCCATCCTTATCATCATCATTTAGCTGCAATGTCAAGGGCAACGGACGTACAGTCTGTAGTGGAGCAAAAAGTTTTGCTGACGTAGAGGTGTGTGATTTACGCAAAGGAAATCGTATTTGAATTTTTATCATTTTGCCATGGCATTGAAGTGCTCTAAGCCTTTAATCGCTGTCCGGCTAGAAAGTTGAGAAAAATTGTTGCAGGAAATTGCTGTGACAGAGTATTCTTTAGATACAGGGTGTTGCCATTTGAAGATAAGCCAGCTTACATTTGATATACCAAATGGAAATGCTTGCAAAAATGTTTCTTCAGGGTGGAGCACCCTGTATTTTATTTGCCATAAGAAACATTCAAAGTGACATTTGCATTTTATTGTTGAATGCCGGGCATTACAACGCCAACTTTCCGCTCTTTGGCTTATTGTGCAATATCCTGACTGCTGCTGCTCCTTCTGCTGCCCTTTCAACTCTAACATCTTTTCATGCTCTTGCACTCTTTTGCCTCTGAGTGTGTCTGCATGAAATAAGAGTTAATCTTGCGTCCACTGGGAATACACACACACACACACACACACGCTCACACATACATACGCATGCGAAGAAGCTGAGTCGCCAGCATCTTTCTTTCGTCTCTGTAACAGATGTCCTTGATATTTCATTTGATGCTTGCGATATTTCAAAGGCAAATGCCGTCTGCCTTAGATTTGGCTGCAATTTTCTTTTGTGCGACATCAAAGTGCAGCTTCATCAGGCAAATCTCTGCTGCCTCCACGGCAAAGCCGATAAGGCAGCGAAAGTGGCTGCTGCTCATGAGCCAAATGTGCCACAAAGCATGCAATAATATTGTAACAATCGAATTGGCAGCACGACAGCCGAGTGCCGTGCGCCGTTCGTCCTTCTTTTATGCTTTTAATAATATTTTAATAGAAACAGCAAGGAGCACATTTATCCTGTGACTACTTTGTGGCCGGTGGTGGTTGCTTTTGATGTCGCTGCTCAAGCAGCTGGAGACATTGTGATGGATGGATTGACGTCGGCAGGCATAAGTAAAGTTGTTGCCATCCAAAAACTTGCAATATATCATAAATCATATGAAGCCTAAAGGTAGCTCAGCTGCAGGAAAGGCTTTGATGTGGCCTAGAAAGGTCTAAATTATGTGAGGTTTTTATGGCGAATTTTTATGGATATATATGCTATAGATATTCTAGACTACGCTTAACTGAAGCACATTAGGCATACAAGATTTTCTTTATATATTTTAATATATTGATATTGATAAATATCTGCGACTATACTTAACTGACACTCATCAGGCATTCACGATTCTCTTTTTAGTATATTTTAATAAATTGATATATTTGATTTTTTTTTTTTATATATATCCTTGACAATAATTAACTAAAGTTCATCAGGCAATCAAGATTTTCTTAATATATTTTAACATATTGATTTATATGGATATATATATATATCTTTGACTTTGCTTAACTGAAGCACATCAGGCATTCAAGCTGCTTTTAGAGTATTTTAATTTCGCTCTTTTACGTTGCAAGCACATCACATGTTTCTATGTCTCTTGTTGCATAATTATGACACTCCTGACATGACACACGACTTGTCCGTTTCCATGGATATACACTCTCTCTCCCTTTCTCTCTCGCTCTCGCTCTACTTCGTATCGTGTGGCTTATTAAATGTTGCGGCTGTGCGTGTGGTACATTTTCAGCTCCAGTGATACAAAATAATTGGGACATGTTGCCCAGGTGTGGAGTGGGTCAGCATTACTGAGGTCAAATCTCTGCTCGTTGCTGGGCTTGTTAAAAGACGTATTGTGCCTTGTTAGCCGGCCCCACGGCTATTGATTTGGGCAACTCAATACCTAAAGATGAAACACGCTTGTATTGTAAATATGTATATCAAACATACATATATTTTGGTGACATTTTTAATTAAAACTTTCCATCCGATGACTTGGCAAAAAAAAAAGAAGATGGAGTAAGATTTGGGCATAATAAGTGAGCGGGCCATGAGTCAGCCGTAAGTTAAGCTGTTACCTTTTGTCAGCTCAGCTTTGTACGTTTTTTTTCACCTGTCTGCGCTCAGCTTAAACTTAATTTTCCAAGGTAATTAACTCCCACCTGCTAACGTTAAAATGGACACCATTAACATTTACTTTGGGGCATTGCTTGAGGCCTTATTGGCCAGCATTTTGCTAGTCCTGATAACAGAAAAAAATGGTGTTGCGACAACAAAGGACGTTGATGTAAGCTGTTAAAATATGAAGCGTTTGACATAAGTTTATCTTATTTCTATTTTGCGATATTAATTATTTTTTATTGTATTTATTATTTGCTTGAAAAATTCATGTTTAATACAAATTTAAAATATGAAGTTTAAATTTTAAAATTGTTTTATCAAAAAAAAAAAAAAAAAAAAAAAAAAAAAAAAAGTATTTGCTTGTATTGTTTTATATTTAAATAAGCAAAACAATATTTATATATTAGCAAATAAATAAAATAAAATAAATAGTTAAATAAAACATAAAATATAATTATAATAAAATAAATAAATAATAATTTAAAATAAGCTATATACATACATATATATATATATATTTTTTTAAATAAAAATAATAAGTAACAAACTATGTTTTATATAATGTTTTTTTTTTTTTCTTTTTTCTTATTTAGTCAACGTATTATGTATACACTTTACAATAACTTATTATGTAATTATTTATATGTAAGATAAATATATACTTTGTTTTACTACACATTAGCTCTAATGATATTTACGTAGTACAGGTAAAAAATTTCTATAGAAAATACTGCCGACTGTAACCAAAAATAGTGGATATATCCAAGACGTCCACAGTGTTCTTACCTCGGTCTTGAAAGCTTTTTTTCATCATTGTATATCTCATATATGCATATATATAAGCCAACATATTGTATGATGAATTTAAAATTCTGTTCCTGCAGAATAAATCATAGTGACATACTTATATTAATACATAGGTATTGGTCTTTGATCTACAGCGATCTGTGATCCAACTAATCATCGTCCTAAAAATCCTTTCCAAATAAAACATCTACATTAGGTCTCCAAAGGGGCGTTACTTCCAACTAATTATCTATTATTTTTATAATTTATTTAATATATTCAAATGGAAAAATGTTATGCAATTCAACTTGTTTTTGATTATGTGTAATTTTTGTTTAGTTTTATCAAATAACACAGTTGAAATCCCATTATAGCCCTTAGGCCATGCACCATATTTAGTGCAACCAAAAGTTGTTTGTTCGTAATTCGTGTTTGCGCTCAGATTATCATGTTGTCTGTGCGATGGCTAAAGTTGAAATTGTGAAATCTGTCTCGCTCGATTAACGCTGCGAAGGCAGAGAGAGGGAGAAAGATGAAATGGGAGAGAGAGAGAGGGGAGCATGCTACACACACGAGCCAGTGACTGTAAAACTTTCAATGGACAAGCGTGGCTTATTTGCATTTTTAATTAACTAACAAGTGCTTGCAATTATGGGTGGCCGAGGTCCAGAGACAGCATTACCATATTCATATACATGTGCATAATGACAGCTGTGGACTGCCATAAATCAATTAGGCGTAAATGTGTGCTTTGAGGCAACTGTACTTGGCATAAATTGCTATATACATATATATATATATGTGTGTGTGTGTGTGAGTTTCACATGTTTTGCATGCTTGTTTCGAAATTGCAATTACTTTAATTACCAAACATTAGCGCATATTCTTCTTCTTCTTTTTTTCGTTGATCACATTAAGTGCTATATGTCATGTGTGAATGCTGTCAGAAGTTGTGGCATGCCTCTTGTGTGGCACATGTGTTGCCACACTGTGTCAGATTATGTCATGAATACGTTAAGCATTTGCCACTTTGACAGCCGCCGTTGGCGTTGGGCCAAAACTTTAAATTCACTTTTGACATTCATTGGGAGGCAGGCCTATGGCAAAGTTCAGCCACTTCTGTTTCTGCTTGTCCTGCGCATGCCACCCAGTTGCATACACCTCCCCTGCCCACCCGTCGGTTGCAGTGCAACACAATTTGACAAGTTGAGCGTAGCTACGCCAAATACCGCCTGACAGCGCAAATATTTTAACAACTTCGATTTTCCACGACTTGCTGGCAAGCATGAATGACTGAATGACTGACTCACTAACTGACTGACTAACTGAAGGCTGCTGGCTTTACCTGTATGTTGGTGCTTCTATCGCTGTCATTGACTGACGAAAATTTTGCAGCGATGACATAAATCAAATGTGATAACATTTTATAGCACATATTTGGCCATGTTTTTGGCTTGATTTCTGTCTGCTCGTGCGCAACTAATTCGGTAATCAATTACAGTTATTTTCGCATGCACGCAGACATTGAATTTCAATAAGCCTTGATATGATTACACACACACACACATACACATGTGTACATATTTTTATAAATTTTATTTTTTTGCTTGATCGCACAGCGAGAATTATGCGACCTGTTGTGCGGCATGAAGGCAGCCAATTTACCAGGCGTATGTGCAATATTTGCGTGCACCCTATAATATTTGGGGTATTTCGATTGCAGTAGACATTTTGAATATATACATATAAATAAAGAAGCTTGACTGAGTCGTCGAATATCTCATAGAAAAATTACTGCATTCCGCATTTTTCAATTAATTTCTTTAATGGCATCTCTTATAAATATTTTTTAAAACTGGATAAATTTAAAAACCTCTGAAATATATGCATCGGGAATAGTATCAATCTTATTTAATCAGCCCACATAATTAATATATTAGTTGTATAAATATTATTAAATATTAATTATATTATATATTAATTAGCATAGTTAATGAATTTATTATTATTTTTTTTAACTTAACTTAAATGATGCATAACTTAAAATGCTGCTAAATTTAAAAAATTGATATCAATAATATGAATCATATTTGGTCAACCCATATACAAATTAAATTTTTAAGACTTTTTGAATAAATAATATTAAACTTAAAAATAAGAATATGTGGATTTAATAAAATGGACTTAATTTACAAATTTTTGTAAAAGTTGTACTATTGTTAGCTTAAACTGCTGCTGAACTATATTTATTATTATTATTTATTTATTTTTTTTTTTTTTGCTAAGACATTTACTGGAAAATTTTAGTTTCATTTCTACTAAAATATGTTTTTAAATGCCTTAAATTTTTTTTAACAAATTTAAAAAAAAATCTTTTTCAATATCTCTATGTTAAAAAATGTATAATTAAGTACATTTATTAACTATATAAAGACAGAGGCCCCACAATATATGGCCTTTGACTAAAGCGCATTTAGACCCGACTTGGTAGACCCGTTTTGAACACATTGAATGTTTCTTCTTATCCTGCAACTCGAATTATGGCCCAAACAGTTCACTTACCGCCCACACTCGTCGACATGCCCGCTGCGTAGCATATAATATTCGTGTCGCGACATTCAAATGAAAAATGATTGCCTGCTGTGACTTTTATTTTGTGGCCGCACAATTCACAATTCACGTGGGGTAGTTTATGTGGAAATGCCTTTAAAGTGTGGGTGGCTGCATGCGTTGTATAAATAAAATTACACATACGCCCCCGTTGACGTAGAACAAGGACTAAATAATGTTTGCTTAAAGTCAAGCCCAATCGCTACGACCCCCAGAGACTGGCCCTCATGGCTGCCTGACCTACCGCAACTGCCGCAGACACCAGCAACAGCAACAGCAACAGTCACACAAACAAACAAACTATGCTTAATTGCAAAGAGGTTCTGGGACCTCCAGCCTGACTCTCGGCAAGTCAAGTAAATGTCTCAATAAACTGCAAAAGTTGCCTCGGCGCACCGCTTGGGAGCACGACTTAACCTCAATTTTGATTAACAATGTCTGGCAATGAAGCTGTCAACGTGCGGCTACAACGTACAACCGAACCTGAGCCCAAACTCCTCAAGCCATCCCATCCCATCCAATCCCTTGGGGCAACTGCAAGACCTACTCGGCCAGGTCTTGGCTGTACGGCTCGGTCGTGTCTATGCGAGCGCACAGCGAGCCTGAAAAATGAGCACAATTTGTTTGTTGGTTTCCCAGCTGTGGCAGTGACTGTGGCTTGCAGTCACTTGGGCCGACCTCGAGTTCGCATCAGTTAAAGCGCAAATATATATTTTATTTGTGTACATTATTCATTTGCTAATAACATGTTTATGGGCAAACGTTTGACGCTGCCACTTCTGAAATTGAGATGTTGGCTTCTGCGCCGCCTGCTCCACTTTCAGCTGCATTATGTACTGCTCCAGCTGACTGGGCATATTTTGTCGCAAATTTATTGTGGGCGTGGCTGCGGCCGTATCCATGCGTCGCTTGGCAAGCAAACGCTGACGCAGCTCCCGAATGCCAAAGGCGGGCACCTCAATGCACAGAAAATAGGCCAGCTCCATGCCGCTAATGAGCGAACAGCCCAGAAAGAGGCCGGCAATGCCACCAAAGCTAACTGAAAGAGAAATAGAATCAGAGATGTATTGATTGAGGCAATGTCAATGTC
The DNA here is from genome assembly GCF_054131065.1 of Drosophila arizonae. Taxonomy (NCBI): domain Eukaryota; kingdom Metazoa; phylum Arthropoda; class Insecta; order Diptera; family Drosophilidae; genus Drosophila; species Drosophila arizonae. The sequence continues at coordinate 23,093,117 of NC_142923.1, read as the reverse complement.
AAATAATGAATAGGATATACATATATGTATTGCAGACAAATTAATAATTGATTGGTTATTAAAATAATTAAACTCAACTCGTATTTGACTTGAATTAATTGACAATTATTTAAAATGCAAATAAATATTGTTTTAAATTTGTAACCTATATCTTATATCACTTGTAAATCTTTAATAAATACATTTAGGGATAATATAAATTAAAAATTTATATATAATATGTAATATAAATGATATGATTTTTATAAATTTAATTTACTAAAAAAAAAAAATAATAAATAAATAAATAAAATAAAACAAAAATAAAAATAATAATAATAATAAAAACAAAATACCTTTAGTTAATTTTAGATTAGCAATAATATAATTATATTATTATTTATATATTATATATTGAACTAAAATAAGCTAGAAATAATTATTTTTATCTTTATTTATTTATTGGTATTATATATTTTTTATCATTATATTATTTTGAATTTTTTTAATTGATTTCAATTTTCTGTTTAGCTCAATTTTACTTGATACCTTCAGATCATTTTAGATTGACATTAAAATATTTTTTTACGTTCTATTAAATAATACGTATTATGCTAAAGAATAAAATAAACTATAAATTATTCTTTGCATGTCAATGCGTTAAACTAATTTTGATTGATAAATAACTAAATTCATTAGAAAAAATTAAAGCTACTACCCATTGATGAGTAGATAAATAAATTCATTAGAAAATAAAAACTACTAGTCATTGCTGTATAGATAATTAAATTCATTAGAAAATAGAAACTGCTATTCATAAGAAAAAGAACCAAATCAAAGATATAAAAAATGTCCAATGGGTCACTCAATCATTGCGATTTCGATTTTGTTCGCTTTTTGCGTCTGCTTGTGATTGTGATTCTGTGACATTTACTAACCCATTAAGTCGACCCAGCCAAATACCAAACTGGTGCGGTAGACCATCATGGTCTCGAAGCGGAAGTGCACATCCAAGTCCACATATGATGAATTGCCAAGCACTTCCGGCGGCAGAAAAGACGGACGCACATCGTTGATGTAGTTCAGCGAGTAACAGTTGCGAAAGCATTTGCAGACCATGCCCTCATAATTGCTGCGCACGAAACGCTCCTCGCCCGGCTGATACGAATAGAGTAGCCTATCTATATATGAGTGTGTGTGTGCGTGTGTGTGTATGCAATTAGAAGTGACCCTTGGCAGAGTAAAAGTTTGGCATGTTTGCTACGCACCATTGTGCTCCGCCAGGCAATTAAAATCCTGGGCCCGACAGGAGCGATACTGTCCTGCAAATGGACCACAATTTCAAGTGTGACTGTGCGGTCAAGTCGAACGTGCTTACCCGGCGGAAAAAGCAAGTCCATTGTGCAATTGCAGTAGCGCACCAAGTACTCCTGATGGCACTCCGATTGGCAATTCTCAATCATGTAAATGTAGCCCAGCAGTGACTTGAAGTCGCGGCTATTGCGCTCGTTCTGCAATAAAAATGCAAAGTGTAAAGGGTCAATGAAAAAAAAAATTGTATTAATATATGTAAAATATATAAAATATGTAATATATATATATATCTAAAAAACTTTTTTTGAGGAGCTGGATGAAATAAGCTGTGAACCACTGTATATGATAATAAGTTTTATAAGTTGGTTTTCATTTGATTATTATTATTTGATTCCATTTTTGACTAAGTCTTAAAATGGAAAGAATGTTTTCTAAATTAGTTTGCATTTTCAAAAAGACTCTCTCAATGTAAGAATATCTACGATTTGAAAATACATTTGGTTCGAGTGGACATGGAATGAAACAGTAGAATTATAGGTACGAATAGATTATTGTATAAACAACAAATTATATAAATTCAAAGAAAATTTTGGTTACAGTAAACCTAATTTTAGGTGAATAAAACAGATAGAAATGAACACGGAAAACTTACAAACGCTCATCTCTTTATTATAATTATATGAATATTACAGAAATCATAAACAGCTGCTTTATATCTCATAAAATGAGTCTATAGGTGAATGAATAAATAAAAATCATATGATTTTACATCAGTCAAGAATAATGACATTACGAGTAAATATAAAACATAATAGACTAAATTCCGGACAAATCAACCAACCAAAACAATGAATCCCAATCTATTAACATTAACATTTAACCGTTAACATATTCCCTAATTCAGTATAAAGAGAGCATACGAAATTCACTTACTCAACCGAACACTCCCAACCTAAACGACCTTTGTTACTTACACAATAATCACTTGCCCTGTCAGTCAGATTTAAAGTTCATTGTGAATGAACATTATACTATCATTATACATATATGTATCATTATATGAGCCTCATTGACATCAACATTTTACTTATTACCATTATCATCAGCATCAACATAATCTGTATTCAGATTGACGTCAGTTATCTAAACCTCTCAGCAGATCTTCCTTATCCATAGATCCCACAAAATTTATAATTCTTATAATTATAGCTATATATATAGAATATATAATAAATTATGTAACTTGATTATAAATACTATGACCATAATTACTAATTTGTTATTATAGAATTTAAGAGAAACTAATAAAAGAAGAAGAATATTTCCATATAATATTTTATATATACTTCACTTTCATATTTTCTTTCAACTATTCTGTGCAACAGTGTTTCAAATAAAATCCATATGCTAAAATAGCCTACACAAAATTAGTTAATTTGACTAGCAGTACTACAATCTAAATGAATAATAATTTGATATTCTAGAATTTAAGAGAAATAGAGGTAGAAGCCTGCAGAGATAGTTGCAAAGAAGACCTTCAATTCTATATAAAATACACTTTCATATCGAATTTCCTGCAACGGTGTGTGAAATAAAATGCACAACAGGAAATGGCAACAGGAAACATTGAAAACTAACATCAAACACACATTGGCGCTGATCAGAGCTGACGGAACGTGTTTCGTTGTCGTAAAAGTATATTGTCGGCTCGATTTCGAGCGTGGTTTCCGTGTCGGCGGGTATACGAAATGGATCCTTGTGCCAGACATAGGGTTCCGTGACCATGACATCGATGGCCTTTTCATTAACACGGCCCGGCCAGTGTTTGTCCGGCTGTATGAGCACACGCACAAACAAGGCGCTCATGGGTCCGGCGGAACCGGTGCGCCAGGGCCACAAGGGATCCAGCAGTTGCATGCGTTTGCCCTCAACGGTTTCCAGTGAATTGAAGGCCCAGCAGAGGCCGTTCTTGCTGCGTCGCTTGGAGAAGATCTCACAGCAATCGTGCGGGAATTTACGCCACTTGCAGTCGGTCAATAATTCATCGCATTTCCAGGTCATGAAGTCGACGACGTGACTGAAGTTGATGTGGCTCAGCTGATGCGTTGGCTCGTTGCGTAGCTGCTCAAAGGACTCAAAGTGGCCAAAGGACATGGCATCAAAGCTACTGACGATGCGCTCAAACAGCTTCAGCTGCGCCACATCGCTGACATTGGCCATAAAACGCTGCTTGGCCAGGGGCAAACGCTGCCAATTCAGGCGATTGTGATTGCATATGGTGATGACCGGAAATGCAATGCGATAGACCGGATAACGCGTGCTATCCACAACAGTTTGAAAGTTGCCATCGTTGTAGCGCTGCGACAGTATCAGGCACACATAGACGGCGCCCAGAAATGCCGAAATGAACGTGCACAGCCAGACGAAGCGTTCGGTGCGGCTGGCCTGTGCTGCCAGCAGCTTGTCCAGTCCATGGATCGTGGTGCGTTTGCCAAAGCGCATGGCCAGCTGCCAGGCGGCCTGGCCCAGCTGACGGAGCACTGCATTGCGGGCGGGCGGCAAGGAGCGCTGCTGCACTTGCAATGAACGCGCCGGCGGTAAATATGCCAATGTCATGGCTGGTTAACAACTGAATCAGTTGTAAGCGCATTTCCAGTCTTTTATAGCTCTGCGTGCGGCAATGGTCTTTGGGATAATTAGATACTTGGCAATGTCGTGTCCGCTAACGTGTTAAACGCCTATTAAACGTGCTCTCCACCAGGGTCAAGTCAGACAAAGCGTTTGCCGCCCCAAGGTCCCAAGGGACCTGACATGATTTGCATCAATGTATTATCTATATACGTCAATACTCACATACATATGTACATATATGCATGTCTATAGGTCAAAATGTCCAGCTAATTGGACAAACTTTTTGTCAACCGAATCGATTGCAATCAATGCCAAATGATTTGCAAACAAAGATAAACGAAGCATTTTTTAAGACTGATTTACGTATGCTCTTTTCGGCAAAAAACATATGTCAGCTGAGAAAAAATTTAAAGAAATTATAAAATAAATATTCATGAGTTGTAATAAGTGAATTTCATTTCATTTCACTTAACAAATTGAAATCTTAAAGTCAACTCTAGCATGATTAAGCCAGCTCAAGCTGCTTATTCCAACACTATATCATTGCTGTTAGACCCTTGCTCCTGAGGAAAGAGTAATCAGCTTTAGTTCCAAATGAGCGAAAACTACGATATAAAAGACTTGACCTACTGGCATTCCAAGCACACAACATGTTCATCAACCAAGTGAGAAGAGTGAAGCGGAATCGAACGCGGATAGCTGCATGGAAGCAGCAACAGCCGCCGAAGGCGATCTGTGAGTCGGAATGGATAGACTTGATCAGACGTTATTCGATTGGCTCGCATATACATGGCTTCTATCAGCTCTTTTGGCCCTCGATGCGACGGCGCATGCGGTGAGTGTATTGAACTAGGTAAATTCTCTCATGCAACAACAACAACAACAACAACGGCTCTGTTCTGGTGCTCAGTTTGCTGTGGAGCCTGGCGCTGCTTTGTGCCCTAATCGTGCTCATCTATGTTACGTATCTGCTGGCAGAGCGGCATCAGCGCAAACAGTTTCATACGATCGTCGATGATTCGCATTGGCCCATTGTGAACATTGCCTTCCCAGCGATTCTGGTGTGCAACAAGAATCACCTGAACTGGTCCCGTTTGCCGGAGATCAGAGAGCGCTACAACATCAGCGATGCAGAGCTGCCTTTGGTGGAGAGAGCGCTAACGGCATTTGATGCCGTCACGACATCGCATCTGGATGTGTTTGAGAGTCTGCGGGGAGAGCCCCTAGAAATGCTCAATCATCTAAACTTCACACAGATCGTGATTGAGATGGCTTGGCGCTGTGATGAAATGTTCAGAGAGTGCAGCTGGCTTACGATGGAACGGGATTGCTGCGAGCTCTTTCGGCCACGACGTCTGCCCCAAGGTCCCTGCTTCGCGTTCAACGAGCTGGAGAAGCGACCGAGCGCAGAGACGGGCTTGGGAACAGGCATAAGTTTTCGATTGATGCTGAATGCGGACAGGCATGCGCCGGCCAATAGAGAGTCGAAGGGTTTTGTGGTGCGTACAGCCGAGGGCAACTAGACAGCTTTTCACGCCTTGAACCAGAACCCGATCCATAATAAATCCTATCCTATATTCGCTTAGTTGGATGTTGTGGAACCAGGTGTTTGGACCGGCTTTCCCAAGAATGTGCCCCCTTATGCGGACCTCAACATCGGCCTCAGCGCTGTCTACCATTTCTACGATAGCGGCACATATTCACTGGACAGCAATCAACGGGAGTGCCTGATGGACTACGAACAGGATAGCAAACAGTTTCTCACACTGTTGGGCTTTAAGTATATGCTGGAGAATTGCCAGGCCGAGTGCCAGCAGCACTACATGCTGAACTATTGCAACTGCACACTGGATCTGTTCTATCCGCCCTCGAATCATGTTGCCTGCAAGCTGAAGGATCTTCCCTGCCTTGCAGCTCACAATCATCTACTGCAGAATTTCGAGCAGCCCGGCGAAAAGTCCTTTGTGGCCCAAACAGAAGCTGGACTCATCTGCGATTGCCTATACAACTGCAAGTCTCTGACGCTGCTAACCGATATGCGTCAAGGTGTTTTTCTGCCCTGGAAAGCGGGCAATGGCAGCGATAAATCCTATTCAGAATCCAATAATCGTTCGATTTTCGTCAATTTCTACTATGACAAGGGCGTTATTCTGGTCTACAAAACTAGCCTCATATATAGCTGGATCGATTTGATTGGTAAACGAGCCCTAAACTAAAATTATTATGATATATATATTTTTCAATGGCCTTTACTTTCAGTTTCTTTCGGTGCGATTTTTCAACTCTGTTTAGGCTGTTCGATTATTAGTCTGCTTGAGCTTTGCTTTTTTGGGCTGTTCGATGTGCCACGTTTTTTCTGGACGCACTATAAATCAAGGCGCATTGGTAAAGATTGTTTAATAAATACGAAATAAGTGCCGGCGCTATCCTCTTGTGTATGCTATGCATTTCATTTCTGTTTATTGCAAGTAGTTCATGGTCTGGTGAATACTGTAGAGCTCTGGACTTGGCTTGACATATGCAAAGCATTTGCAGCCAAATGTCTTTTGTTCTTTCACATCATTCTCTGGGGCAAAATTTATATTTGCTGTAAGTCCTTATATATTTTATATGTGAGCTCGAGCGGAGCGTTGCTAAAGCTTTCGGCTAAAGCTTTTATTCAAGGATGTAAAGTGAAAGTTTAAAGCACATGCAAGCAGTTCAAGTTGCAAGCAGTGCTTTGAAAAGCTTAGCACTTCGTAGGAATCTGGAATATGAAACATCGAAATAAGGACATGGAAAAAAAATAGAATCCTCTGACATAGAGTCGATTGGAGAATGTCGAATGTGAAATATGGAAATCGCAAATGTAGAATAGAATGTAGAACATAAATATAGAACATAGTCATAGAACATAGTCATAGAACTTAGTCATAGAACATAGTCATAGTCATGAACATTGCTTGTATTTGATTATAGCAAAAGCATAAAACATAGCCCTAACTTAAGCAGCTCAATTTAAAAACTTGGTTTCTCTACTGTCCGCTTGACAATTATGGCGCCCCATATATAAATAAAATTATTTAAAAACAAAAAAAAAATTCTTTTTCAGATTCACAGAATTGTTTTTATGAGAAGAATAATACTTAAATTTCCATATATGATTTCATATTTTTGTAAAATAATCTATCCGTCTTCCGAGGAAAAGTGTAAATATAGTTGTAGTAAATATAGTTTTTATTATTTTATTATACCCATATATTTGTATATCCATATGCAATTCTAAGGAAACGATTAGTCCAAAAGTCTTAAAAGTATTCTGAAAAAAATGTACTTTTCGCCTTATCAATGGTTACTTCCAAAAAGTAATTCCCAAATTCTAAACAATTTATAGCACCTGATATCAGTGAGAACTGATTAGCAGCAGATATATAAGACACCCATAAGGTACCACCTGGCCAACAGTCTTTGACCTGTTATCAATCAGTAATTATCATGTATTCTTCAAAGAAACTTATTGCTTGTGCGCTAATTGTTGCCCAGTTGGTGGGCTTAATTCAGTGCGAAGTCTACGACAACACGGATAAGTGGGTCCTATCTAACAAGTCGAAGGCTTTTCCTGAAAACGCTGTCCTGGGCGGCTATGACTCATACGGCTATGAGAACTTCGTGGGACGAGTGGCTTACGCGAGCTCGATTCTGCCAGCGCGTGTTAGGGCCGAAACTGGATACGCTACATATAACACCGAATCCGTTGGTAATCAGGCCACCTCATACGAGCTGTTGGTGTCCAATGGGACGGTCAGCTATGACTGGGTGCGCAGCTTCGATGGATTCTTGGAGAGGAATGCCGTATCTGTGGGCACAAGTGCCACAAACGAGCGCGTCTACGTCTGCCGTGGCCGAACTGATGGTGGAATTTTCATTGGCACCCTGTATCTGAGCCAAAAGAAGTGCAGTATAAAGTATGAGAATTTGCCGCTAAGACAGCTGACCAAATATGAGGTACTAGTCCGCAAAGCTACGCCAGAAATATACAGAGCATTCCAGATGAAAGCAACTGATGTGGTTGATCAAGAAATGTTTTTAATTGTATCAGTAATATATTAATGATATACATATATGTATACCGATATATGTAATTTCAAGGCAAATTTAAAACAGTTTACTTTTTTTTATAACGATGACTTAAGACACATTCATTATTTTGATTCCTTTGAAAATAAATAATTAAATCAGGTGGAAATGTTGCAATCAAGATCGCTTTGAGCTCGAAATTAATCAAATAAATTAATTAAAAATGCAATATCTTTTATTTTTCTAAGGGAACAGAGCTTAAAACATTATTATTAATATCATGTCAATAGACTTTTTTATAATTTATTCAGCTATAGAGGAGCTAAATGTTAGATGTATCTGCCAAATGTTTTTATTGTGCTCCCAGTTGATTGTAGTTACCACAGCTGAATGTTGCAGTCAACAATGATCCAGTAAAACATAAAAGCGAAAACTCTTTATAAATAAATATATTTTTATAGAATTTTTCCTTATATATATCATACCTTATTTTATTGTGCTTGAAAATTTTGCTTACAATCATATAAAGCTGCTACGAACTAGACATATTAACTGAGATATTTATAGTTTTGCTGTTTAAGGGCTTTCTGTTTATTTAATTGGGGGACCACGCCTCGATATGAGTTCCTTACTATTTACTTACTGTCTACTCATTAACTAATTTTATTGGGAATTTTAAAGTTTATATAATTATATGGTTATTAAAAACAAAGTTTAGAGATTAGAATTTATGTCTAATGGCTCAAATAGTTTTCAATATATAATAGTTTATGCTATTTACGTATAAATACATAAAGTATATACATTCATATATAAATATATACAGATATATATTTATATATTTACTTGTACATGGCATATGCTGTCTACTTTGTAGTAGATTAAGAAAGCCTGCCCAAATATAGATATCCTCAACTCTCGTTTAAGTTGTTTTTTAACGGTTTATTGACTGGCCGCGGGCTGTGACTTAACTGCTGCAATGTCGTCCTAATAAGCAGCATCCGGACACCGTTACGTGGGTCTTGGGGGCTTCGGTTGTTCTATACATGAATATATACATACACACATACAGACAGACAGACATCTACCATGCAGCTACAGCTGCTCTGTGGCCGTGCGCCTTGTCGAAATTACGCTCATAAACGTGACTTGACATAATAATCTCTGACTGGAGCTGTGAGTGCGGCCGCTGGCTTTGTCTTTTGGCTTCTTCTGCCTTTGTTGCTCACGTATATACATTTATGTATATACATACATACATATTTCTTTGTATATACATATAGATTCCTTTTCAGTTTTCGTTCTTTTTTTTTTTTTTTTTTGTCAAAGGTGGCGTTAATTTTTTTGCCGCCTTTTGTTGTATTTTCTTTTAATTCTTTTTTTTTTTTTTTTTGCTTTGCTTTTGTTGTCTTTGCGGGGTCAAGCTTTCTTTAGTTTTTTGTTGTATTTTTGCGGGTGAGCAGCCGGTTGGCTAATATTGCAAAAATTTCATTAGTTTTACAAACAAGCAAACAAACAAAGCAAGAAACAAATATTTGCGCTTGCATTTTTTAGCAGTTTAGTGCCAGTTGTTGCTGTTCACTTTTTTTTTGTAATTCACGTTGTTGTTGTTGCTGTTGGCGAGTGCTACGTTTTTATCTAAAATACAAAAAAAAAAAAAAGGCACCGCCAGCTGGGATAATGGACAGGTTCAGGTGAAGCCAAGGGTCGCCAGGGAGCTAGCGTAAATAAATAAATGGCAAAGCAGAAAGTTAAAACTAATATCGAAACATCGAATCCTACATACACTTAACAAGCTGTTGCATATAAATATTTAAAAAGCAGCGTAAATATAAAATAATCTCCGACTTGTGACTTTATGTTATGTATTGTATAATATGTGATTTACGAAAAGCAAAGGATTGTCCGAAAAATATATAAATAATAAACTAAGAAATCTTTAAAATACAAATGAATTTAAGAAATGCTCAAAGTATTTTCAAGTATATCAATTAAAAAATATATTAGTTTCATTTTCATACAACTGACAATTATAAGCTTAGATTGGAAATTGTATAAATAATATTTTTTTAAATGCTTGGGTGAGAAAACTTTTGAGTAATAACAATAATGTATTAAAAATCATAACTTAGAAACAAATTCTTTCTATGCTCTAAAAGCTACAATAAGTATTGTGGAATTTAATTGTTAAACTTCATATTCAAATTTTGTATTTTTATCGTTTTTTTTTTTTCTTTCTAAACAAAAATCTAAAATCGTAAAATCGGTCAAAACTATTAAACGTGCAAGTAAAATAAGAATAAAAAAATATATTTAAAAAAAAAAAAAAAAAAATTGCTATACAAAAATCGGAAATTTTAAAATCGATCAAAAACATTAAACGCGCAAATGAAATAAAATATAAAACATAAAATTAAAAATGACTTAAAGATCTAAAATTATAAATTCGGTCAAAAATAAAGAAAGAAACAAACGGATTTTTAAATATAAAAAATAATATTAACAACAAAAATAGTAAATATTTTGAAACGAACAGCATGTCTTTGGCCTAAAGAACCCCGCGTTTTCATATACCCTCATTTAAAGCACAAGAATACAAATGGCGCGTGCGATTTTTTCAAAATTGCTTTGGCTTTTTAATTGAAAAGTGTAATGGAGCGGGAGTTAAAGTATAGTAAACTATTGTATAGTATGGAATAGTGTTGTGCATACACGCTAAATTGCTTTCATACAAACGCATAAGCTAGAACATTTTACACACACTCGTATATCATATTTGGTTGCTCGCTAATTTGGTACTTTAAAATGCATAACGTCTATCCATGTGTGCCGCATGGTTATTTTTTCTTTTATATTCATATATAATATATAATGTATATATATATATTATTTTTTTTTTCGTTGACCCATGTGTGTGAAATGCTCTCATGACTTCACAATAACTAAACAGACGACCCGTTTCGGAGTAATTAGTTGTCTCTCTTGTCCTTTGCCGCCACATGCCCGCGAGCCAAAGAAAATGGCGCAGAGTCATCTGAGTAGGGGCGTGAAATGTGGCTTGCCCAGTTTGTTTGATACCCTTTAATTTGTTCAGCTATATAGCCTACCATTTTTAAGGTGGTATATACAGAGTATTTATTAGGCGGACTTAATATAAAAAGTTATATTCATTATGAATACCCATGGGTCTCCCTAGAATCTTCCTGATTGAGAAAAATTACATTCTAATATATAAAAACTATACAAAATTCGTACTTATTTGATCTCTATATATTAGCTCTACAAAATTCTGAAAACTTGTTATTTATTTATTTTTTTTTATTTTCTATTTTAATTTGCTTCTAATTATCTTATTATCTTATCTTATTTTTAAGAATATTTCTATTATGTTTTTGTAGTCCCTGGGTATCTCTTAGTCAGTTTTTCTTTTTCTTTAGACATTGTGATTTTTATTATATTACCACTAGTCTCAGACACACCGGCTATTTCGACTGCTTCGAGAAGTTTGTTTATCTACAAATCTACAAATATTGTGAGAATGTAATTTTTAAAAATAATTCATGAATTCGTAACATATTACTAAAATACCTTTAAAATAAAACTTGAGTCTGGCTGTAATAAATATTTTTTATTATAATTAATTTTCATTATTATATTTATGTTGATACAAGCCTTATGCTGGGAGCCCTATTTTCTGTAGTATATACAAAATTCTATTCAATTTTTTTTACAGGTAGAGCATTACGTGAAAGCTAAGAGTTGGTCAAGTAGCTGTGTCCCATTTGCCCCTTATCACCTAGGTACATAAATTATGACGATGAGGTTACTTTGTAATCAGCAAATTAAGTTTATAGCCGCTGGCATATTATATATATATGTATATGTGTATGTATATAATAAACAAGGCAAACCCGAAATGAAAAGTAAACTTGACGCCCACATTTTTTGTGGTTGTTGCTGTTGCTGTTGAGCAGGAAATGTGAGCAAATTTAAAGCATTCCATTTGGCACTGACAGCAGCGCAAACAATACACAAATCAGTCATTAAATTGTGCTGCCATTTAGCTTGGGATAATCGAAATTTTAATGCAATGCCCGCGATATTTGTTTGCACAGGGCCAAAATGGGCCACCTTATACGGGGAGCATCCACACTCCGCATCCCCCATTCCTCATTCCTCACTTCTTGCTTGCTGCCATTGTCGGGTTGTCGGCGCCATCTAAATTTGCGGCCTGTCGTGGTTTAGCCGGCATTGTTTTTGGCACACACTTACACACACACACACACTAAAAAAGCAAGTGTGAGAATTTGGTGGTGCAGACTGTGGCTCTGTGTATGTGTGTATGTGCCCGTAACCGGTAACCGACACATGCGGTAATTTACCTAATTTTCGGGCGTTACACCCACAGATCCTCCTACTTGTTGTTGTTGGCTGCGCCAATAGAGCTGATTGGATTTCCGCGTTTGCTTCGGCGACTCTTGCGCGTAAAACGCGATTTCATCGAATGCGCCTTTCAGTGTGTTAACGCATTTTAATATCAAACATTGTCAGAGCTTTCTCCAGCCACACAATAACGCTGGCTTCCCACCGATTTCTTTGTAATGTTCCACAGCGCTGCCAACATTTTGTGGGCATAACGAAAATTCTTCCAAACTTGACAACGACTCGCTTTGAGTACGCAAGTTTTCATTATGCATTTTACATGAGATCTACCTCCAACAGCAGCAGCCCCATCAGCAGCAACAGCTTTGTACATTCGTTAATGATGCTCCTTTGAGGCCTTAACATTACTTTTTTTTTTTTGGCGATTTGTGGTGGTAGCTGCTAAGGGCTGAAAGCCATGATGGGATTTGCTAGATAACTTCCTGGCTTATTAACATTTTTGCATGTATACTTAAAGGTCAGCTGCGCGTCTGCTGATAGGTGCGTTTGATAGTTTAATAGGCTTGTTTGGCGACCCTTATCAATACTTAAGTCTCCTAAATCTTACGATGAGCAAAAGTATTGGCAAACATATAAGATGCGAGCATATTAGACTGTTTATTAGGTTTGTTAAATTATTTTTGTAAATATTGCTACACAAAGATTTTTAAATCATATTGATTATATTTAAAAAAAAAAATAAACATTTTTCTAAATTTAATTTTTTCTTAAATATTTTAAATATATATATTTTTTATTCTATTTTTTGTTTGCTTTTTAGTTGATCTTAGGCAAACAAGAGTAATTTTATGAAGGTAAAATTATTAATTTAGGAATTCATATGAATTGGAAGTATTAAGAAAAGAACTTTTTACATATATATCTAAATATCTAAAAAAAAAAAAAGGTTATATTGCTAAATTTTCATATACAAAAATATATTCAAAACGTTCGGAAATAGAAAATTTATATACAAGTTCAAATATTCAACATTTTGAATTTAAATTCTTCAAATAAAATATTTTAAAATTAATGGAGATATGAGACAAATATTATTCAAATAAAATTCTTTTGAAGTACAGATTATCATTTAATTTTCAATTTTCATTATCACTAGATTTCATTTGAAATTCATGCATATATAGTTTAAGAATCGATAGAGTATTTGATAGTCTAAGTAGCATACTTTATGTTGATCTTCAATCGTTTAATATACATCAGCATAAGTCAGTTCAATTAATATGATGCAAGAAGAAAAAAACGCAAAAGATCCGAACGGCTGTCAAAATGTCAGGCGAACTGATTTTCATTTGGGTTTATTTTTTGGTATTTATTTATTTTACTTTTTTTTTTTTTTTTTGGGTCAATTTGGGTCTACTCAGCCGTCGATGTGTTTGCAAAATACACACATACATATATCGGTTGAGTATGGGAGCTGCAACATATGCTGGCGGGGCGCACCTGCCAGACCCAAATCCGAGCTCGCTGACATGCTTGCCGGAGCTGTTTTAATAAGACACGGATTATCGCCTGGCATTATTTCAATCACATACCAAGTGTCGAGTATTTAGCAGACAACAAACACGCGCCAAGCTCAACGACCACGCGTGCTCTCTCATTCTCTCTCCCCGTCTCTCTCTCTCTCTCTCGTTCACATGCTCGCACCATGTCTTCGTCGTTCCACTGTCAGGCGGTAGAGCTGCTAAAAAGCCAATAAAAATACTTTGTTTGACAAATAAAAGCCGCAGTGAGAGCTTTGGCGATAAAAATTTTGTAGATAGCGCCCAGTTGGTTGCAAAGGGGCATCGGGACAGCTGTTAGCTGTTGGCGAATGCCTTCTTTACTAACTGTCACATAAAGCCACATGTGTAGGTGTCAATGTGTTAGTGTGTGTGCTTGTGTGCATGTCGAGCAGCTTCTTCGCATCGTTTGACTTTACGAGCCGTAGTGGAAATGTCCTGACCATCTTGTCTGCCAGAGTCCCAGTTTACACTCTATAGCAGTTGGGTATTTTCGTCTGCGTCTGGCATTAGCTAAAGCTGATCTCATGTAATTTATTTTAAATATACTTTATGTAGACACATTGAAGCGATTATAAAGTGAACCGACTAAATCTATCTAAATTAATTGAAAGGAAACTCAAAAATATACTTTCCAGCATAACTTGAGCTTAAGTATTATAGATAATTTGTACTGTTCTATTTTTAAATTCGTTCAGCAATTATGATTTTTTCATATTAATAGATATTTTTTTAATTTTGCCTATTCAAATCTAATTTTGTCATGTTTATTAATTTTTGTGCATGAGCTATAAAGAATTTTTATTCTCATTGATAGTATTAGATTCTCAAACTAAAAATGAATTCGCTGACTCAAAGTAAATAAATCAAAAGTAAAATAAATAAATGCAAAATTAATTCAATATAAAAGCTGAAATTAATTGCATTTAGTAAATAATTTGTATTCTCATTGATAGTGTTACATTTTCAAACTAAAAATTAATTAGTTGGCTTCAACAAATAAGTTTTAAATAAATTAAATATAAAAGCTAAAGTAAATTGTTTGAAGGCAATCAATTGAAAATAAATGTAATATAAAAGCTGAAATAAATTAAATTACAATTTAAAATAAATAATAATATACAGTATTTGAGCATCGACTTGGCTCGCCTTTTATAGTTTCTCGGGTTTTCTATTTGATTTTCTTAATGTTGACTTCCACTGAGTAGTCGTTGTTGTTGAAAATCAGAATGACAGCGACAGCACAAATGGCCAAAAACAATAACAACACCAACTAGTTCCGTATGCTATGCCATACATATATGTACATATGTTGTTAGTTCCTTTCGACGGTCAATGTTTGACAATAATCAACGGCGACGTCGGTGTCGCGACGTCACATCTCATATGTTTGCCAAAATGAGCAGACGTCCGTTGTGTTGTTGCCTGTTAACCTGGCTTTAAAATCAGCTGATGGCGACATCAGTTCAGCTCATCATCACCATCATCATGATTATCATCATCATCACAGCAATGTCTGCGTGACTTGGCGCTGCGCTGTCAGATTTTCAATTCGTTGGGCAGGAGGCATTGGCGAAACTAATTAAAATTGTCTGGCCTGATATTTTTTGGGCGGCACTGAAAATGTGTTAAGCGCGCTATAGCAATACGAAATTGTTGCCTACTTTTTGGCGCAGCCTGCAAATTGCAATTAAAGATGACAACAAGCGCTGCAGCTGCTGCTCTCAAGCACGTTTCGGACTTCAAATGCTCGTTAAGCATTGCGTGTGCCCGCTATTTGTTCATATGCTGCAATTATGTGAACTCACACACACACACACACATACGCAGAGCCATTCGCACACATTGATTTTGGCAACATTATTAATCCACTGACCAGTGCATGAACATCAATGAACATCAACATTAAGTGCCCAGCCTGCTGTTTTAACGTATTTAATTGCAATGGCTACACACACACTTACATAGAAATAGCTGATAGGAAGAGCCATCCACTAATAACTTTTGCTTGCCCGCCGCCTGAGAGCAGTAAACTTCAATAAATTGTTGCAAATATTTTTGAATTGGCCAAATATTTGCCAGCATTTGAGCATATTTTTGTTTGTGTGTTTGTTTGCTTGATTGCCTGTTTGCTGTATGCGCTGTCTGCTGTCGCCCGGCCACAGCTGCTGGTTTCTATATACAAACATACGTGTATATAGTTGTCAAAGGGATTTTTAACTCGTGTCAAAAGGGGTTTTACCCATTTAAGGTCAACTGTCGTCATTCGAAATGTCAGCTAAATATTATTTTCTCTTGTTGGTAGATCAACTGTTAGTGGACTATGAGAATCAGAGTATAGGATTCAAATATAGATAAATAATAAAATAAAATAAAATATAGATAAATAAATAAATAAAAAAATAAATAATAAAATAAAATATAGATAAATAAATAAATAAAAAATAAAAAAATAAAGCCATTTAAAAGATATTCTTCAGGCAGATCTCAGTTAATTTTAGAATTTAATGTAAAGCTAATCAGGTCGTCTCTGACAGGTATCGAACTGCTTGATTTAATTATTATTATTATTATTTTTTTTTTTTTTTAGATCTTTATATTTTATTTAACAAGTTTTTCGCTTTCTTGGCAACCTTTTTTTTTAGATTTTGTACTCTGGGGAATGTTTACTAAATCTGAGATGATCATACATAAACTTCATTAAATATATATTGAAAAAAAAAAGTATTTTATATACAATATTTACAGTATTTTATCACATACCTTTTGAGTGTCATTTTCCTTGGCCTCGAAGTTTTAGTTCTGGCTTATAAATTTGGCTGATGACCAGGACGTTGAAAATATCTCATTTACCATGAAACATTAAAAATTCACCTCAATAATTTTGATTGGGTAACTCTAATATTGTTCAAATGAGCGGGTTTTCGGATAGGGAATGCAATGGAATTGGAGTGCACTTCTATATTGCGGCTTTGCTGTACAGGGAGCACTTATTTTTATGGAAGACTTCTCTTTCTTTTGGCTGGCATTCACCTTAGCACCAGTATTACCCAGCAATATCGTTTAAGGCGCAGTCCTTCCATAGACCTTAGCTGTGCAGTGTTATCCTTGTAGAACAGTGAGCTGTGTTATAAATTTAGTCGGCTTTGCTCTTGCCCCATTGCTAGATTATTGTACCTACTGTGACCTCACCGACGAAAATTTCCGCCGCGTAGATCTCTTCTTATATTTTTTTCAACTTTTCTCATTTTTCATTAGAGTATAAATATGAATTAAGCTACATAAATTAATCGACTTCAAAACTAACTCACTCTAAAAAGTAATGCCCCGTCATCTACACAGAAGTGTCAATAATCGATGGCAGGCAGCTTATAAAATATTGCATTCGTATAAACAGATTATGCTTTCACTTTAGTTAAATATTGCAAAATTACCTAGTGTTTGGTATTTATTTATTTATTTATTTATTTTTTTTTTTTTTAATCGAATTTAGCTAGCTTATAATCTCCCACATGAAGACTTATATAATATATATTCGACTGAGCTTTACCGTAAACTCGTCTGGTCACGTGATATTTCTTATCTATTCAATAATGTTTTGACCACAGCACATTCTACTGTTGAATATTGAAAAATAGGAAAAAAAAAAAAAAATTACTGTGTATTTTGCTGAACTTTTGTGCATATAGTCGACATGGCTAATTTAATGGTCGCCTCTTGTTGTTTATTTACAAAATAAACTTTTCAAGTGGACTGTGAAATTTGGCACGTGTGTCGGTTTGCTTCTGTTTGCATATGCGAATCTGAACAAATGTGTACATTCGTGTGGTCATTCTTTTAAAGGCATAACAATGAAGCCGCTTACAATAACAGACAATCGCTCCGACAGCTGCTGGCAGGCAGTTAGGTAAACAAATCAACAACAACAACAACAACAACAAGAACAATGACAACAACGACAACAAAGCCAAACAGCAACAATACAATAGCAACAGTGAAAAAACATTTTAAATCGCTGCAAACATCAAAACGTTAACAAACACCATGGCAAACCACAAAAATGGCTCTGTGTTTGTGTGTGTGTGTGTCGCCGTTGACTTTTTGGCATTTTTAGCGAGAACAAAAAAAAAAAAAAAAGAGCGTATCCAAAACATATATATATAGAAGCTGGAGCTGAATCTGGAATATCTAGATCTGAGTGTTGAGCCACACTGGACAACAGTGTCAAATAATACTGGGGACAGCGAACGATGTCACGGACTCTTGGAACGTGCGAATTTAGCCGCAGATTCTGTTGGCTCTGCTCTGATTGCTACTGTTGTTGTAATACCCTTTACAAATGATTGAGACAGGGTAGTTTCACTGATTGCACAGCTATGTTATAGACGGCGAAGTATACTGGAATTATATAGTGTTAATTATTTATGTATTTATTTATACTTTACATTGCTGATATTAATTTTGAAATCAAAGACATTAATATTTTAATTTGCTTGAGTCATCTTAACCTATCAATTAATCAATTAAAATTTTTATAATTGAATGCAAGTGCTTTAGTTCTCGATTTTATATTAATTTCTTATCTTTTATACATGCATAATAATTTCTAATAAATATTATTATAGTAGACTAACTTAAGTTTTAGTTTTATATTAATTATAATCTCTAATTTATGCATAAATATAGTCGAATTCCTTTCTTACAGTACTGACTAAACTCTTAGTTGTATATATGTATTTATTCTAATCTCTAATAAATAAAGAAATATAGTCTAATTTCCCATAGGAGTCCACTCATTATGCCAATATACATATACGCACACTCGATCGGCGTTTCCTCTACTAACTACAGGGTATTTCATAGTCGCTCATCACACCAACTACCAAAGCTTTTTGCGCATTTTATTTGGAAACATTGCGACAAATGCCTGTGGGCGAAAGGGGAAGAAAAGAATAGAATGCTGACTTCATGTGGGTAAATTATGAGACTAGGTTATCTCGGTGCACACTTAATGGAACTGAACGTTGCGATTGCACAAATTGTGAATTATGTCTATAGTATTTATATACATAAATGCCTATATATATGTATGTGTGTGTGTTTGCGGCACACAAATGAAAAAAGTTTTGAAAGCAGCCGAATTCGGTATTTATAAATAATAATAATAATAATAATAATAAAATGATCGAAAATTAATTAAAAATGAATATACATAAATACAAATATAAATAACAAATTAATGTTTTTATATAAATCAAGAATAATAATATAATCTATAATGTATACCGTAAGTTGATTAAAAATAAAGTGTGTCATATAAATAAATATAAAATAATAAATATTATTAATATATGCATATATAAATTAAGTATATAATTAATATTATTAAATGCGCCCTTAAATTATTGTAACTCTTTTTTAAAATTTTTCCCCATTTCTGCTCGAGCAATACTTTGACAGTTCGCTGATAAAATTATTGCAAATTAAATAAATTTATTGCAAATAAAAATAAAAAATATATATATATATATGTAGAATAAAACCGGAATAAAATGAAATTTGGGATACAGCGAAATCGGGCAATCGTGGCGCACGTGTCTCGCTGACAGAATAAAACGATTTGAGTCCGCACGGCAACAGCGCCACACGTGACGGGGAAAACCGTAACGTTCAAATTTCCGGATCGAAGCGGTCATTCGGGCAAGCGGGCGGCGTGCCCAGCTCCCATTGGCCAGTGCCCAGTGCTGAGTACCTGGTGCCCAGTTGGTGAGGTCAGCAGCTGCAGTGGCTCTGGCAGGGGTGCGGCTGGCTATACGCAATTCATAGCATTTATTGCGTCACTTGTGAACACGTGAAATGCGCTCTAAGCTGTTTAAAATTAAACTTAATTATTAAACGATTCAGAGCAGCCGCCAAGCTAATTTGACTTACATGAATGAATGAAATTTCTCACTGATAACACACACACGCACGCACACACACACGAGTATGAAACACAACCCAACCCGCGCCGCAGGCAGCGCTCAAATCGCACATTGAATATCAATTTGTGTGGTCGCGCGAGTTGGCGGCGAGTCGAGGAAACCGCAAACTCAGCAAGCTAAGTATTCGATCCGGCGACCACACAAACTGCCGACTAGGCACATACATATTTATAAGTACCTAGAGCGAAACAAGCGTACACACATACATATGTATGTGTATTAATGTATGCATGTATGTATTGTGCTGTAGTGCTAAGACGGCCAGAGAATACGAGACAGTCGCATAAATGCGCATAAACCATTCGAAACCGCCTATTATCGGGCATATCAATTATATAATCATCTTGGCTATGCTCTCAAATTGCCAAATCGTTGCATATTGCTTCAATTGTAATTGCTATGATTAGCCGAGCAATAAGTGTTTACAATTTACCAAAATTTAGCAGTAATTGAAGATTTTCATTTGAAAAGGTTTTAATTCGAAAAATCTATATTTTCAATATCTAACTGAATTTCATATTTAAAATGAAAATTTAATATAAGAATTTGAGATCTGACGAATTTTTTAGTTTTCATGTTGAACCTTATTAACATCTATTTATTGTTGTATTCCACTTTCAAATTAAAATAAAGTTGATATGTAATATATTTAAAAAAATATATAAACAACTTTTTAAGAAGTCTGTTTCGCATTAATACAATTTTATTTATAATTTTTTAGTTAGTTTAAAAATATATTTTAGAAACCAATTTTTCGCTGCAGCTTCAGTGAATTTTTATTAAATTAATATTTATTATTCTTGATTATTTCCCAATTTATTCTTATGATTAAAAAAATACTTATAGAAAAAAACACAATTTTTATTGAAGTTTAAACGTAAAATTATAAATCAGTAATAATGTTTGTTAGACTAGACAAATCAGTTCTTTATGTATATTATATAGCTATAAAATTTCTCTGTTTCAAAATATTTGTAAGTTCCTCTCAAATTTGAAGATTTTTATATCATATAAATTTTTTTTAATTCGATTGAGCTTTATATCTAACATAAAAATTGTAAAACAATTCGTACATAAATATTTGAATTTTGATAATTAGAGTTTATGCTTTAATGCTGCTCTGAGAACATTTACAAAAATGTTTATTCATATCCTAATCACGTTTCATGATCAATTCGTCTAGTTTTCAGAATTTCCAACTTAAAATTTAATTGATATAAAAAAACAATAGAAGGAAATTTCAAGGAAATCAATTCTCATTTCCGCAGTCAATTTATATGACTTTAAACCGTCAACTGCTCAATTTATTTTGTAAATTTATAATGGAGTCAGTTGTCAATCTGTGGTTAGCTGTAGAGCATGTGGCTTGCGGTCTACCACCAGCCTAATTAACGATCAAGGCAGCAGCTGTCCTAAACAGAGCTGGCTTTCATTGGCCAGTGGTTTTTGGTAATGCTTTTGCTGTATTCGGCATGCAGAGCACGTGCAAATCTTCTGGCTTGGGGTATCTTGTTAATAGTCTATTAATGCGAGCGCCAATTGCGGTTGCCAGGTAACGGGGTGGTCCATTGTATGGCATGAGTAATATACATGCACATACATACGTATATATGTAGGTATGTACATGCCACAGCGACCTTCAACAAGTTGCCAACTGAAAAGTCGTCGTCGCGTCGCGTCGCTTCGGCTGTTGCACAGGAAGCGCGTTAATTAGCAAATAAATAAAAAGCGTGCCGGCAAACAAGACACGCACATTGCGCATATGTGAATGTACATATGTGTGTGTGTGTGTGTGTATGAGAGTATGCCATGCTGATACAGAAATATGTATACACAGATGTATATGTACATTTGTTCTTTCTGTATCTGCTCAGCCTCTGCTTGAGCATCGCTGCTGCTGCTGCTGCTACTCCTGCTGCTGCTGCTGCTGCTGTTGCCGTGCCAGTGGCTTTTGCTGATTTCAATGCATGACGATGGCAATGTGAAAATTCTTAATGCTGCCACTGCATTTCATATTTCCCATTGGTAGTTTTTCATCTGCCCTGCAAGTTGTTTAGTTTGAGGTCGCTGAACAACGCCAGACAATATGGGCTCAGGCATTGCCTACATATATACAACTATACAAAATTTATTTCATTTTCATTTTGCAATTAAATTAAATGGCAAATTCATTTGTTTTTGTAAACTCATTTCATTTACGTTTCAAATTTCTAAATTGGTTTAAAATAATGCGTAGCTGATTCAATTTTGCAATTCACTTTATATTACAAAGTTTTAAATATATAGTTGTATATATTTTAGATTTTATATTTTATTATTATTATTATTAATATTGTATTATTGTTATATTTTATATGTATTTATTATTATTATATTTTATTTTATATGTATTTACATATGTTCTTTATTTTATATAAATTCTTTAAATTGTTCTATATCCTAGATTTTCTTAAATTTATATAAAAATAAGTTATTGAAGAGATATTTATTTATAATTTAATTTTTAAAAAATCTTGTTTTTTTATACACTGATATAACCTGGTTGGACAGTACATTCCCTCCCCCCTCCCCGTCCATTTTCGAAGCGTGCTATCTGTTTTAAATGAATCGGCAAATCAACAATTTTGGTTGACCTTTTATTTAATTGATTGATTTTATTTAAATTAAATTTCTAACTTCCTCAATCGGTCTTAAAAATAAAGCATAAATGATTAACTTAATACAAAGAATCACGCCCTCATTATTGGCAACCTCGTTACGCCCCTGATCAGCGAAAAACTGAAACAATTAAAAAGTTTATTCTAAAGTAAGTCTGGTATTAACTAAATTTCTTAGTTTAACTGCAAATCCCAATAACTTAAATAAAAATCAAAATAATATTATCATTCGTAGCCCATTTCAAAGCTCATATAGTCTAAGGTTTTACTAGTTGCCAAGCTGCAGAATTTTCTTTGGTTTTCCTGCCGCCCTCGCTTGTAGGCGCAGTTGTGTATTCAGCTGGCTTTCGACTTTTCCCCGCTTACACGTTGTGCACGTAATTGAAAATTAACTTGTCTCGCTGACTGCAAACTACCTTTGCCTGTTTCCTTGTCTCCTTGTGCCTGGCTGCTAGGCTGTCAAGGATTTCTGTGGCCAGATGCGTGCTGCATATTGATGTGACGCCGAGGCTTGCATAGATAGCTATGGGAAGTGAGACGATAGATGATAGATTGAAAGAGCGCAAGGCGAAAGCAGTTACTTAAGCATACTTTTTGTTTTTATTTACAATACTTGTTGGCTTAACTAGTTAAAGCTATACACCAGCTACGAGGCCATGCAGAGAGCCAAGTGTTTTATTTTAAATATATATATCTATACTATTTAGCGAATCGGTTCGCTACCAGAAACTGCAGCGGCTTACTGGATTCATGGGCGTGCCCGGCGCACAGTTGAAGACCTCAGCGAACTCGGGCATCTGGGCCAGGGCATAGTTCAGGCGCTTGCTGCCCGTATCGTGATAGATGTCCGCCTCCTCGCCGCAAAAGAATTGCGCGAATTGCACAAAGTACAGACGGCCATTGTGGCGCCTCTCCAGCGGGTCCTTCATGTACGTGTTGAGTGCGAGACGTGTGCCGCTGATGTCGGCAATTCGTTCATTCAACATCACATGCTCGCTGTCGTTGAGGCAATTCACCGCCTTCAAGTAGTTCTTGTTGAGCACCAGCTGATCGCTGTAGTCGCGCATTTCGCCCTGGGCATCGTAGTCCACAAAGTACGTGTCGATGGAGTGGAGCATCTCGTGGCCCAGGGTATTGGCCAGATCGCCGTAGAGCAGAGCTGGCCAGAACTGTGACTCGTATAGTGGCAGCTGCATGTAGGCGTATGGCATTATTATAATGCTGCCCAGGCAGTAGAAATAGGGCGTGGCATCGATATTGTCCAGCAGCTCGGGTCCATGATGATTGAAGCTGAACCACACCTGTCGCATTGCCGCATCCTCTGTGCGCTCCAGCTCGGCCAGATGATCGTAGTAGTGGAGCAGACTGTTCAAGTGATTCTCATAGAAATCGTTGCCCACTCGCCAGTGCTGCACGCACTCCTCATAGAACTGATCGCTCACATTGCGCGGCAGATTGCCGACATTGATCCGCAAGCCCTGCACCTTGTCCAGCAGTGCGTCCAGCAGCGTTGCATTCAGGCCAAGCACATTGAGGCGCAGCTGCTGGGCGAACTGCTGCTTCAGCTCCGCAAAGACTCCGAAGATCACATGCTCATCCGCCTGCCGTTGCTTGCCGTAGTAGTTCCGCTCGTAGGCGAAGTTCATGGCCAGGTAGAGAGTCTTGCGCATGTGCTGGACACAGCTGGTCGCTGAGCCAGCACTGAAG
This sequence comes from Drosophila arizonae, assembly GCF_054131065.1. Taxonomy (NCBI): domain Eukaryota; kingdom Metazoa; phylum Arthropoda; class Insecta; order Diptera; family Drosophilidae; genus Drosophila; species Drosophila arizonae. The sequence continues at coordinate 23,068,847 of NC_142923.1, read as the reverse complement.
CTGGGCTGGGGATTGCTGAGCGGATTGTGTGGCAGTTGCATCAGATGCTGCAGGAAGCGCGCCCAGCTATACAGCTGCAGGAGCCGTGCATCGGCCCGGTTGAGATAGCTGATCAACTGTCGCAGCGCCGGCAGATCGTCGGCCAGCAGCTGATAGCTGCCCGGATAGATGGCGCCCAGCTGCAGGTGCAATACGTGCGTCCAATTCAAGTCCGGCAGCTCCTGCTGCAGCTGCTCCAGCGTGTAGGTGCTAACCGTTTCCTCGTCGCTGCTGCCGTTCGGCGGCTGGGCCATCTCTTGCAGCGTCTGCTCGAGCTGCTTGAACTGCTCACTCAGCTGCTTCAGGCTGGGCAACTGGCCGTGCGTGTGCCGCCTCAGGGCGTTGTAGATGCTGCCGCTGAGACTCAGATTGAGGTAGTAGTTGTGGGGCATCACCACGATCATGTGCTGGCTGGCATTGTGCTGGCTCACCTCGATCTTCACGTAGTGCTCGTGGTAGCCATAGCGCCCCAGCACCGCCAGCAGATCGGCCCAGTGATTGCCGCCAATGTGGGGCAGCTGCTCCAAGTAGCGACGTAGCCTCGGCTTGCCCAACGCGCGACAGCTGTGATAGTAGCGCAACAGCTTCCCATACAGGGGCAGCGAATGCTCCGTGGATCGCGGCACGTGCAACAGCCGCTCGAACAGCTCCACATAGCGCTGATCGATCCGCGCGCCGCTCAGCGACATGGCCGACTCGCCCATCTTGTGCACCGACCTCCAATTGCCGCAGGCATACGCATAAAAGTCCTGGCACGCATCCAGCTCCGGTCGCATGTACCGCTTAAGCAGTTGAATGTGCCGCAGATTGAGCTCAGCGCTGCAGGCTGGCTCCGTCGCCGTCTCGGCCGCCGTCAGGCGGCAGCTTTGATTCAGGTGGGCCGTGGGCAGCGCCTTGACACCTTGGCCTTGGCTAACCAGCAGCAGCAGCAGCAGGCAATGGGCCCAGAGATGTCGCATTTTGTGTGAGTTTCCTTTCTCGATTTCGTAACGCTTTCAATTTAATAACAGCTGTAATCAATTTCTTGAGTTTTCTCTTTTAGCTTCGTATTAGTTCTGTATGATATGCACTGCACTTCGGAGCAGCAATTGTTGTAGTAGCAGTTGTTGTTGTTTTTGGTTTCCTTTAGGCGCACACATGTCAGCAAATTGTTTCGAAAATATATTTCTTAAACTTTCGATTGATTGTATTTCACAATTTGCGTTATTTATTTTGCAGAAGGTTTCGTTGCGCGTTCGCCGCTTGCTAAAAATCAACTAAAAACTCGTTTCACGCGTTTCCATTTTTTATGTACTCGTTTTTAATTCATTCAAATCACACACACACACACACACACACACACACAGACGCACACATACATACACTTTCATGCGCTCACGTATGTGTGTTTAATTCTTGCAGCGCGCTTTTTACATTTATTTAATTTTATTTGAATTTGCTTGAGTTGCTTATCAACGATTTAAATACGTCTTTTCTTTTAGTTAGTGTGCGGCGGCTTATCTATGATACACTGTCAGAAATGTGCATGTCTTTGTTAAAGTATTAAATAAGTTTATTGTCATGTAAGAACTTATAAAGCTATCGTGAAATATGCAAAGATATTGCATAAGAAATTGCATCAGATTATTTTTGTATAATTTAATACACAGCAATCAAAGTTTCAGATTTCATAATGCTTTACAATTTTTTATTGTTATATATAGCTAATAATTTTTATTCTTGACCAACTGCTTAGGCTCAACATTCTTTTATTGTCTTATGAGTGAAGAAAAATCGATATAGCAGTGTATGTTAAACTAGGGGAATATTTTGTCTATGTTTGGCAGCCCAGAAAATTTTCCACTGCAATCGGTTCAAGCTTCGTTTCACTTTCGATCTCAAATTATAATGATAGAATTAATTTGTATATGCTTTAGCTATTCTGTTTGTTTATAAACAAACCAAATTTGATTATACCTATCTATTTATAGTTGGCTGCAAAATATTTCCATGTTTAATGTCTTGCGATTTTTTATTTTAAATTATGTATTTATTTTTATTTATTTATTTTTTTAAATTCTTTTTTATATTGATATTTATATTAACATTTTTATGCGTTGATTATTATTATTTTTTTTAGATATTTAATTTAAAGACAAAAGTAATATTTTCTTAATATGTCAAAAGAAAAGTTTTGATCACATTTGAATGCATTACTTAGCTGTTTTTTTTTTCCTTTTTTTTTTTTTAAATTTCAACTAATTTAAAATTTTGTTTTATTCGATATGAAAATTATCAGAACTTTTTAAACTATTTAGTTCACTTAAAAATTAATAACAAAAAGTTTAAATTTATCTATATTAGAACAAAAATATTTGTACAACACTTTAATGCTCTGTCTGTTTTAATTTAGACTAATTTAAAATAGCAATTGATATATTTCAACATTTTGTGTAATTAATTATTTTATATATATTTTTTTTTTTATAAAATGAAATTTATGAAAGATTTCAGTGCAGTTCGGTTCGGCTTGAATTACAATTCGAAAATTGTTTCAATTCATGTTTTAGTTATTAATTGTCATCAGCGTCGCCATCGAGCGGCTGCCTTGCCCTGATAAGGCATTGGATGACGCAATTCGGCGTTGCAATTAATGATTAACCTAACGCACGAGAGGTTCGCACGGGGGTCAGAGAACGGCAAGTGCTTGCGATATGCTGTCCCTGATTTATGCATTTACAAAACATTAAACTCGAGCATTCGTTGGCTGCTTGGACCATTCGATAGGGGGCTTGTCCACTGCGCATTGGACTTTTGACTCCTCGACTGGCGAGTGGCGAGTAGTGAGTGGCGATTGACATGTGGCGAGAGATGAGATATGAATTTGATGGCAATCGTTTCCTTTGTGTTGCCGTCTAGTTGTGACGTTTCCAGCACTTGCCGCCTTATCGGGCTCATTAGTGATTCGATAGAGCACAATTTGTCGCTGACTGATTGTTCTGGCACTAATTGTACAATTATATTATGTTTGTGTTTCTATCTTTTATTTTCAACTTACAAATCCGTAATATGACTTGGCAATGGAAAATCAATTTTATTGTTTAAATTATATTGAAATGTATAAAATAATAATTCTAATTTTAGCGTTAATTTTGACAGCTGAACAACTCAATTTTTTCTGATTTAATAAATATATTTCCATTATAAAATTAAATATAAATATATTAATTATATATATTATATTATTAAAATAAATATTAAGTCTGAGGAACCATTTCCTATAAAATTTATTTTTTATAATGACATCTATAAAAATAATTTATTTTTAT